>NC_079332.1:15299185-15576685 GCF_029931775.1 Euleptes europaea
GCTGATTTTATTATCCAGCCTCCAGGTACTGGCTGGAGATCTCCTATTACCCGTGATCTCCAGCCGATAGAGATCAGTTCCCCTGGAGAAAATGGCCGCTTTGGCAATTGGACTCCATGGCATTGAGGTCCCTCCCCAAACCTCGCCCTCCTCAGGCTCCACCCCAAAAACCTCCCGCCGGTGGCAAAGAGGGACCTGGCAACCCTACCTTTCTATATTGTGCTTGCTTTTGCTACCCCTGGGATAGGTTCATCTACATTTCCTCTTTACAGATACAAGAGGTCGCCGGTTGGGTCTGGGGATCCCCATCCTATGCCCTCCGGATGTGAGTTGTGGGTTCTTCTCAGTGCCTCGGGACAGTCACATAGTCAGCCTAACCCCCCTCGCAGGGTTGTTGTGAGGATAAAATGGCGCGAGGAACAACATGCGCAGCTCGGGATCTCTGTCGGAGGGGGAGAGAGACACATGAAATAAACACATTTCTGTGTTGTCGAAGCCCGGATAACCTACAAGAACCAAATTTCTGTGTGTCTCGTTCAAGATGGCAACTGTGGGGCGTTTGAGGAGGGTCTTTATCCTGCCCCCGCCCCATTTTCCGGAGCTGAAATGGTTCCGAGGGCGATATTAAGACTAATGGGAAAACTCACATGTACCCTCATGCGTTTCCCCAGTGGGCCAAATCGCACCCCTTCAAGATCATTTCAGGTAACGAAAAAGGCATCGGGAGAGGGGAGTGAAGCCCCTTCTCTACTACGCCGCAGTTGCAATCTAAATCGGGCGCCCCACACGTGGGAATTGAGGAGAACACACAACTCACATCGGACTATTACACAACATGGGGTCTCTGAATGCAACCTGGGTTTTCTGTAACGGGTCGAGAGGCGGTGCGGCTATCCCCAGATAAGACCGAGGACACATCTGGAGGCCAGTTTTGGGGACTCCGGGCATGCTGCTATACCGTACAACAAGAAAACCCTCAGCTCTAAAGCAGCCAATCTTCTTTTCCCTTGGAATTTCTCCATGCATACTTGCATACCTCGGAGATATTGCCGGTTCGGTTCCAGACCACCGCAATCAAGCAACTATCGCAGTCAAGAGAGTCACGCGATTTTTTTAGTTTCCCAGTGCATATAAAAGTTACGTTTACACTATACTGTAGTCTATTAAGTGAGCAATAGCATTATGTCTCCAAAATTGTACTGTAATAATAATGAAAAAGTTTGAAATACTGCAAGAATTACCAAAATGTGACACAGAGACACCGTGAGCACATGCTGTTGGGAAAATGGCGTCGATAGACTTGCTTGAAAACACAATGTCTGCAGGGCGCAATAAAGCGGGGCGCAATAAAACGAGGTGTGCCTGTACTGCTGAAGAGCAGCTAAGAGGTTTTTATCCTCGGCCCAAGTTTCTCCCCGGTTTGGGTTGGCTGTTTGGATCAGCGGGTTGGAACTGGGCAGTTAAAGACCCCTTTGTGCCAGCACGCCACCAATGCATGAGATTCAGTCTGCCGGTGCATTCCCCCCACCCCCAAGGTGTAGGGTTGCCAGCTCCAGCTGGGGAAATTCCTGGAGATTTGGGGGTAGAGTTTGAAAAGGGAGGAACTCAGCGGGGTTGTGATGCTTAGAGTTCGCACTACAAAGCAGCCATTTCCTGCAGGGGAACTGATCTCTGTAGCCCGCAGATGGTAACGCTAGGATTACTCCAGGCCCCAGCCGGAGGTGGACAACCCCATCCGAGGGGCAGATCCAATGGTCAGGGGTTAAGCCACAAGCGTTGTGTGTAATGCACGGTCTGTAATTTCTCTGGTTGAAAATTCGGAACCCTCTCCCATATCCTCTTTGCGGTGGGTGTCTTGCATGTGTGGAATGCATACCCTCTCTCCCTCTTTCCCCCTTCTGACAATACAGCTGATGCAAACCTATCTTCATGCATACTAACATGTGAAGCTGCATTATCCGGCACCACCAGACCCTCTACCCCAGGGGTGTCAAACAAAAGGCCCTCAGGCTGGATCTGGCCCGCGAGCCAGCCACCCCTTCCCCACTCTCGATCCGGGCTGGAGAGGCATGGCTTGGCCCCCACCGAGTGACATTTACGTCACATCGGCCCTCGTAACAATTGAGTTTGACTGTCCTCCTCTGCTGGGCGGGGGCTCTTTAAGGTTACACACACAGAAGGATCTTTTGCACAACCACCCACCAGAGGTCTTTTTAACTGGGGGTGCCGGGGATTGAACCTGGGACCTTCCGCATGCCAATGCAGAATACAGTGGTAGTATTGCTTCCCTGGATCGAGACACAATACTCCTATTGATGCATCCCAGAATAGCCTTGGCCTTCTTAGCCGCCATATCACACTGTTGACTCTTGTTCAGTTTGTGGTCCACTAAGACTCCCAGATCTCTTTCACATGTACTGTTGTCAAGCCAACTCTCTCCCATCCGGTACCTGTGCCTGATGTTGTTTCTCCCTAGGTGAAGTACCTTACACTTCTCCCTACTGAAATCCATTTTATTGCTTATGGCCCAGCTCTCCAGTCTATCGAGGTCATTCTGAACTCTGACCCTACCTTCCGGGGTATTAACTACCCAGTCAATCAACATTTGTCATGCCGATAGGGACATGAATCTGTGGGCAGGCGTTCCCTGGTGCTATCCAGCCCAAATTCAAAGTTTTTGCCTTGTCCGCCAACCAGTACAGAGAGATTTGGCCCCACGGACAAGGCGCGTACCTGCAGTTTGGGAACTTTCGGGGTTCTTTTTTTTAAAGTTTCGACTTCTTGTAAGTGCCTGGTTTGGTTTGGTTTCCTATGAGTTGTTGGTTTCTGTTTGGTTTTTTTATTTTGTCTGGATCGACCAGATCCTGGAAGCTACTCCTCTGCTGGAATCCTTCGGGAATGCCAAGACTGTGCGAAACGACAATTCCAGCCGGTTTGGGAAATTTGTGGAAATCTTTCTGGAAGGGTAAGTCATCCCAAGCTTTTAATATCTTTTTGTTACATTTTTCGTAATACACATTTCGTACCATATTTCATAATTATATTTTTGGGGACTTTGGGTGGGCCACGTGGTCTCTCCTCCCCGTTTTGTCTACACTGCAACCCTGTGGGGTAGGCTAGGCTGGGAGATAATTTGAGCCTGGGTCTCCCTTTGAGTTGCCAACTTCCAGGTTATAGAATCTGGGATTATAACAGATTCTGTTTGTGCCCAACTGAATGCCTATAGGGGTCCCTCTATGTTTCCTGGTTGTGGGCTGAGCCTAGGGTACCTGGACTCCAGGTACTAGCTGGAGATCTCCTGCTATTACAACTGATCTCCAGCCGATAGAGATCAGTTCCCCTGGAGTTCCCCTGGAGAAATGGGCTGCTTTGGCAATTGGACTCTATGGCATTGAAGTCTCCTCCCCAAACCCCGCCCTCCTCGGGCTCCACCTCCAAAACCTCCCACCAGTGGCAAAGAGGGACCTGGCAACCCTGGCTGAGCCCCCTTTCAAGAAGGCGCAACGCATACCCCATTCCCCCCCACTCCAAGTTTAAAGAATCCTTCTCCTAGAACTCGGAGCAGAAAAGTTCGGTCAGGACAGGGTTGAGGTTCTCCCAGGGTCCTGGTTCTAGAGTTGAAAGAGTTGGATGTCTTTAGAGTGACTGGACTCAAAGTCAGAGCTTTCTCTCTGTCTCTGCAGCAGGCTCATCAGTGGTGCCATAACTTCGCAGTACCTTCTGGAGAAGTCCAGGGTCGTCTTTCAGGTGAGAGGCTACCTTTCCCTTCTTCCCCCCACCCGCCCCATCAAAATCCTTTCTGTAGAAGCCAGGGGCTAGCTAAACACAAACCCCAGTCAGGTCAGTACTTGAATGGGAGACCACCAAGGAAGTCTGGGGTTGCTACTCAGAGGTAGGCAATGGCCAACCACCTCTGAGCATCTCTTGCCTTGAGAACCCTATGGGGTTGCTGTAAGCCAGCTCTGGCTTGATAGCACTTTCTTTTCCACCATTTTTACCATAGGGAGGGGTGCTATTCAGATTTCTTTTTGGCCCCAGGCAACAGAATATCCCTTAACCCCGTTCTTACTGGTGGCAATATCCTCCTCTCTGTGCTGTCTCCTTATGTAGGCCAATAATGAACGGAATTACCATATCTTTTACGAGATGCTGGCTGGCCTTCCCGGTCATCAGAAGCGCAAATTCTTCCTCCAAGAGGCCGAAACCTATTTTTACCTGAACCAGGTATGTCCCTTGCCCTGGAAGCGTCCGTGAAACAAATACCGTTGGGGGAGCGTTGGCGTTTGTGGTGCATAAAACCCCCAAAGTTGCATTCAGAACGGAGAGACCCTTGCTGTGGGGATTAGGGTCAGAATCATAGAATCATAGAGGTGGAAGGGACCACCAGGGTCATCTAGTCCAGCCCCCTGAGCAATGCAGGAAATTCCAAACTACCTCCCCCCCTGTTGCCAGGTCCCTCTTTGCCACCGGCGGGATGTTTTTGGGGCGGAGCCTGAGGAGGGCGGGGTTGGGGAGGGACTTCAATGCCATAGAGTCCAATTGACAACGTGGCCATTTTCTCCAGGTGACGTGATTTCTAGCGGCTGGAGACCAATTGTAATAGCAGGAGATCTCCAGCTAGTACCTGGAGGTTGGCAACCCTAGTGGGGATATGTCCATGGGGACAGATTCCTGAATCCCCTCCTTACGCAGGGAGGGAACTGTGAGATTCCCGGCAAGGCGGACGCGGAGGATTTCCACCGGCTGTTGACCGCCATGGAAGTCCTGCACTTCAGCCTCGACGACCAAAACAGCATCTTCCGAATACTGGCTTCCATCCTCCACCTGGGGAACGTCTATTTTGAAAAATATGAGGTCAGCGGCCGGCCGGGGGAAAGGGAGGCAGACACGAGCGTGGGGAATCCGTTCGCGAGGCGGCTCGATCCCCGGGTGATCTGGACCGGGGGCTTTTCCAGATCGATTACCAGGAGGTGGCTTCCGTCGTGAGCGCCCGGGAGATCCGGGTCGTGGCCGAGCTGTTGCAGATCTCTCCGGAATGCCTGCAGAAGGCGGTGACCTTCAAAGTGACGGTAAGGGGGCCGAGACCCACGAATTGGGCCCGGACCCGGGGGAGGGGTGGGTATTTGGGAGGGGGTATTTGGGGGAGGGGCGGTGGCTCGATGGTAGAGCCTCTGCTTGGCATGCCGAAGGTCCCAGGTGCAATCCCCAGCATCTCCACTTAAAAGGACTAAGCAAGTTGGTGATGGGAAAGACCCCTGCCTGAGACCCCGGAGAGCCGCTGCCGGTCTGAGTAGACAAATACCGACTTTGATGGACCGAGGGTCTGATTCAGTAGAAGGCAGCTTCATGTGTTCATGGAGCTGTCTTTCGTTTTATCCCCGTTTCATGGTAATATCGAGCTTAACACAACATGAAATATGACATCATAGTGATGTAGGGTTGCCAGCTCCAGGTTTTCGGGGTGAAGCCTGAGGAGGGCGGGGTTTGGGGAGAGACTTCAATGGGGTATAATGCCATAGAATCCAGCTTCCAAAGTGGCCATTTTCTCCAGGTGAACTGATCTCCATCACCTGGAGATCAGTTGTAATAGCAGGAGATCTCAAGCCACTATCTGGAAATTAAAAAGAGCAAGAGTCCAGTAGCACCTTAAAGACTAACAAAAATATTTTCTGGTAGGGTATGAGCTTTCGTGAGCCACAGCTCACTTCTTCAGATACAGCTAGAATGTGAATCCATCGGTCTTTAAGTAGAGGAACAGTACGTAAATGTGAATAGCAGGCGTGATGGGATTAGGTGTGATATGCAGAAGAGTCTGTGATGTCCAGGGGAGAGATGGGTGTGGAGAAATCAGCATTGGTAATGGGCCATGAATGCAAGGTCTTTATTCAGCCCAGGTAATGGCATTGACTTTAGTTTGCATATCAACTGTAATTCAGCAGTTTCCACTGTGAATTATCTGGAGATTGGCAGCCTTATAGTGATGTAACTTGCAACAGCCGACGAGGCAAGGCTGGAGAAGGGAAACAAGGCGATAATGTCACAGGAAGAGGGGGGGATAGGACACGGGGCGGGAGGGAAGAAGGGAGCGCCATATTTCCCGCACGGTCCATTTCCCCTCTGAGTTGGTGATGGGAAAGACCCCTGCCTGAGACCCTGGAGAGCGGCTGCCGGTCTGAGCGGACAATACTGACCGTGATGAACTGGCTGTCTGAGTCAGTATATGACTGCTTCATGGGATTGGGGATTTGATGCGTGCATCGTGGCCAAGACCTCGGCCAAACGTCCCCTCCCCGGACCCCCAGTCCTGGCTGTGTGAATCAACACCCAGGTGGCCAGTTCCGAATATTCCCATTCAGGTCCCAGAGGCAAAAGGTAAAGGAAGCCGCCACTTATTGCGATATGTTGCAGTATTAAGATCACTGCAGGGGGGTGGGTCCTGACTGTCCCACCGATCCAATGTTTTGTGGGCACACAAGAGGAGGGCCGTTTTGGTGGCAGCCCCGCGGGCGGGTGAGCCTGGCCTCTGACGTTTGATATTTCGGAGGCTGTTGAAGCCAGCGTTATTTAGGACCGCGTTTGATCAAATCGGTCCTAAACTTCAAATCTAAATATGGGTTTTATGCAATTTTATTTATATATTTATATTGAAGTATTTTTTTTAAAAAATGTTGTAAACCACCTTGAGCTCCGTAAGGAAGCAAGACGGCTAATCGATATTTTGAATAAATAAGAGTCATAGAATCATAGAGTTGGAAGGGACCACCGGGGTCATCTAGTCCAACCTCCTGCCCAGAAGATGCCCAGAAGATGGCCAAGACGCCCTCCCTCTCATCATCGGCCTAAGGTCGTAGAATCAGCATTGCTGACAGATGGCCATCTAGCCTCTGCTTCAAAACCTCCAGGGAAGGAGCGCTCACCACCTCCCGAGGAAGCCCGTTCCACTGAGGAACCGCTCTGTTAGAAAATTCTTCCTAATGTCTAGATGGAAATTCTGCATAATTCTGCATAAAACAAATAATCACGTGTGTCTGGCATAGGCTGAAGGTGTGCCTATGCCTGAGGAAATGAGCCAGGGGGCGGATGGAGGTGTGGAGGGTTCTGTGCAGCGGAGGAAGGGAGACGAGTGCGATTCTTTCTCCTCTTCCCGGACAGGAAACCTTGAGGGAGAAGATCCTCACTCCACTCACAGTTGACAGCGCCACGGATGCCAGGTAAACAGTCGGGGTCCGGGGTCCGTAACCTGCAATCCACGTTCACATTTGACACCAACTGGTTTTTAGAAGCTTTGGACACTGCTGCCGGACAAACGTTATCTCCTTTCTATAGTCCTGCTGACTTCTTCTTCTTTTTTTAAATAATTTTTTTATTATTTTCCAAAATTATTAATAAAAAGGTTTAACAATAACATATATCGAATAGAGGAAAAAAATTGACTTCCCCTGCTTCTCCCTCCATCCTGAAATAGACTTGTAATCTCTTTTGCATAAATTTCTACCCTAATAGCATTGTTAATAATCATTAATCATTAATCACTTAGTTATTATATTTTCTATAACAAAACCAAAAAAAGAAAAAAAAGAAAAGAATTTAATTAATTAATAACATCACATAACGAGAAAAAAGAGTAAAAGATTTTAAAAAAGGGGGGAAAGTATTAAATCTCCCTAGTAAAGATGGATTAGTATAGTAAGAAGCATACAATTATTTCTAGTGAAAATTCGTTAATTTGTATATCCTCCATTTCTCCCTAACGCTCATTTATTTCAGGACATTTCTAGTAGATTAATATTTTATATAATTCCATTTCCATTAAAACCAACCCATTTAGTCAGTTACTTGTCAATTTTAACCAGCAAGAAAAAAACCAGACTCTTTTAATTTAGTCCCTTTATCCTGAATTTCCAGCGTTTCTGTCTTTTCCACATTTGAAGTAGTCCTGCTGACTTCTTGATGTAAACATTTGTACCCCGCTTTCCGCCCCCAGCGAGGCGCACAAAGCAGCTGACGACACCATTCTCCTCCATTTTATCTGCACGACGACCACCCTGCCAGGTAGGCCCACTACTGGATCCCGCCGATAGTTGTTCTTTCCTTAACGGGCGCTGCCGTTTCCTCTTCTTCCCCCCAGAGACGCCATCGCCAAGATTCTCTACTCCCTGCTGTTCAACTGGATCACGGAGAGGATCAACCGGCGCATCTATCCCAAGCAAAAAGCCCTGTCCATCGCCATCTTGGACATTTATGGCTTCGAGGTGAGGGAGAAAGGTGTCTCCCTCCTACCTAGGATTGCCAGCTCCGGGCCGGGAAACACCCTGAGATTTTGGGGGTGGAGCCTGAGGAGGGCGGGTTTTGGGGAGGGACTTCAATGCCATAGAGTCCAATTGCCAAAGCGGCCATTTTCTCCAGGTGAACCGATCTCTATTGGCTGGAGATCAGTTGGAATAGTGGGAGACCTCCAGGTAGTGCCTGGAGGATGGCAACCCTAGTTCACAGCCTGGACCAGCCCTCAAGTCGGGTTTAAATCCCAGCCTCTTACGCAGAGCCGGTCAGCAGCCTTTCCAACCGATCGGAGAGCCCGTTGCAGATCTCCTCTTTGGAAAGTGACCAATACAATATCCTTCTGCTTTATGGGCAGGATCTGGGCTTCAACAGTTTTGAGCAACTGTGCATCAATTTCGCCAATGAATACATCCAGTTCTTCTTCAACAAGATCGTTTTCAAAGAAGAACAGGTGAGGCCTTACCAATCTCTCTGTCCCGAGGCGTCTGAGTGTGACAGAGGGTTGCCAAGTAATGATACCCCTTGGGGAGGGGCTGTGGCTCAGTGATGGAGCATCTTCTTGGCATGCAGAAGGTCCCAGGTCCAACCCCCAGCATCTCCAGTTAAAGGGACTAGACAGGTAGGTGGTGTGAAAGACCTCTGCCTGAGACCCTGGAGAGCTGCTGCCAGTCTGTGTAGACAATACTGGCTTTGATGGACCAAGGGTCTGATTCAGCATAAAGCAGCTTCATGTGTTCATGGGATACCTGGCACTTGTATGGCGCTTTTGCCGTTCGGAAGCACCCATATGATCTGACTGCAAATCTTCACAACAGCCTTGCAAAGTAGGCCTGTAGAATAATCTGCCTTAAGAAATAGTGATGTGCCAGAGGCGGCCAAGTGGGTTAAGCGGCCCAGGCGGACTTTGAAATCGACGCCAGCTCAGGTTTCCCCTGCAAGCTGAGCAGCAAAAGCACCTTTATTGGCACATAGTTTAACGCCTCTGTCCTGCGCTCAGGAGGAATATATCCGGGAGCAGATTGAATGGAGAGAAATTTCGTTCAACGACAACCAGCCTTGTATCGACCTCATTGCCCAGAGGCCCTATGGGATTTTGAAGATTTTGGATGACCAGAGCAGTTTTCCCCAGGTGACGGTCTTTGGGTGAGGTTGGGGAGGGTCATAAAACGGAAAGGGTTATGGGGGGACGACAAAACTTGGAGGGTCAGTTGGGCAAGCTGTGCAACTTGATTTCCTGTGACGTTGGGGTTGGGGGATCAGGTGGCGGGAGGGGGGGGATCTTTGTCCAAGGCTCTCAACGGTCCTGGGATGGGTGGGGGCCCCTCAAATGGATTTA
The DNA here is from genome assembly GCF_029931775.1 of Euleptes europaea. Lineage (NCBI taxonomy): Eukaryota > Metazoa > Chordata > Lepidosauria > Squamata > Sphaerodactylidae > Euleptes > Euleptes europaea. Next base: position 15,308,802 of record NC_079332.1, read on the forward strand.
AGTTCAGTTCAGTTCAGTTTATTTACCAGCAAATATCAGTACAAAATTACAATTTTAAAACCCCAGCTGTGGATCTCCGTATCTTACTGGCTACATGACAGAACTTTGCCACTAAATAAGAGATAAAAACATCTTTATCTTCTAATAAAAATTTAACAATAAAATCACCTGAATGGCTAACATTCCTAAAATTTCTGGTCAACACAGTTAAAATCAGCTTATTTCTCACCTCCCGATAAAATTCACAGTATAATAAAATACGTATAATTGTCTCAACTGAACTAAAATTACAGGGGCATAATCTGGCCTCTACAGGTATAGGCTGTAGGGTTGCCAGGTGCCCGCTGGTGGCGGGCAAACCCCCGGTAATGTGCCCCTCTGCCCGCCGACCAGCTGAGGGCCGGCGGGCAATCGTGCACGTGTCGGCGTGCACACGCACGTGCACAAGATCAGCACAGAAACCTCCCGCCGAAGGTGAGTGGGGACCTGGCAACCCTAACAGGCTGAAAACTCCTGCTGAGCACTGCAGGCAGAAAGGCATTAAATCAGGCAGTTGAAAAGGCCAATCGAAAACTAGAAAATGGATTTAAGTTGCTTTTCCCAGAGAAGGAAGATGCCCTGCACCTTGGCAGAGGGTTAGCGGCACTTAGGTCTTAGATACTTCTTTTAAAAAGGGCCACAGGTCCAGCGAGCTTCCGTGGCAGAGCGGGGATTTGAACTAGGGTCTCTCCGTCTGGCACTCTAACCGCCGCACACCGCAAAGCCGTAATCTGGGCAGCAGGTCTATGCAAAGTTGACCATTGAAAATGGACTTCCCAGATCGCACTGGGACACGTCCCTCGTCTGCTGAATCCTTCCTCCGTCTTCCCAGGCGACGGACCACACGTTTCTCCAGAAGTGTCACTATCACCACGGTTCCAACGAGCTGTACTCCAAGCCAAAGATGCCGCTGCCGGAGTTCACCATCAAGCATTATGCAGGCAAAGTCACCTACCAGGTGAGCCGTGGGGAGTCTCCCAAACAAAAAAAGGGGGCGGGAATGCAGGACGTTCCTTTGCTCTTGCTCCAAAATCAGGATGGGCTGAGTCTGCTCGGCTCGGGTTTGGGCTGTGTCACATGAACACATGCAGCTGCCTTCTACTGAACCAGACCCTTGGTCCATCAAAGTCAGTATTGCTAGACTGGATGGCCCTTGTGGGCTCTTCCAACCTTGTGAACTTGTCTACTCAGACGGGCAGCAGCTCTCCAGGGTCTCAGAACGAGGTCTTTCACATCACCTGCTTGCCTAGTTAGACCTAGTTAGACCTGCTTGCTCTGGTTAGACCTCAACTAGAGTTCTGGGCGCCACAATTTAAGAAAAATGTAGACAAGCTGGAACGTGTCCAGAGAAGGGCAACAAAGATGGTGAGGGGTCTGGAGACCAAGTCCTATGAGGAAAGGTTGAAGGAGCTGGGGATGTTTAGCCTGAAGAGGAGACTGAGAGGGGATATGATAACCATGTTCAAGTACTTGAAGGGCTGTCATATTGAGGAGGGTGCCGAGTTGTTTTCTGTTGCTCAAGAAGGTCGGACCAGAACCAACGGGTTGAAATTAAATCAAAAGAGTTTCCGTCTAGACATTAGGAAGAATTTTCTAACAGTTAGAGCGGTTCCTCAGTGGAACAGGCTTCCTCGGGAGGTGGTAAGCTCTCCTTCCCTGGAGGTTTTTAAGAAGAGGTTAGATGGCCATCTGTCAGCAATGTTGATTCTGTGACCTTAGGCAGATGATGAGAGGGAGGGAATCTTGGCCATCTTCTGGTCACTAGGGGTGTGGAGGGGGGAGGTAGTTGTAAATTTCCTGCATTGTGCTGGGGGTTGGACTTGATGGCCCTGGTGGTCCCTTCCAACTCTATGATTCTATGATTCTAGTCCCTTTAACTGGAGATACCGGGGATTGAACCTGGGACCTTCTGCATGCCAAGCAGAGGCTCTACCACTGAGCCACGGCCCCACCCTTAACACAGGAAGCTGCCTTCTACTGAATCAGACCCTTGGTCTAAAAGTCAGTATTGTCTGCTCAGACCGGCAGCAGCTCTCCAGGGTCTCAGGCTGAGGTCTTTCCCATCACCTACTTGCCTAGTCCCTTTAACTGGAGATGCTGGGGATTGAACCTGGGACCTTCTGCATGCCAAGCAGGGGCTCTACCACTGAGCCACGGCCCCACCCCTGCCTTCTACTGAATCAGACCCTTGGTCCATCAAAGTCAGTATTGTCTGCTGAGACCGGCAGCAGCTCTCCAGGGTCTCAGGCAGGGGTCTTTCACATCACCTACTTGCCGAGTCCCTTTAACTGGAGATGCCAGGGACTGAACCTGGGACCTTCCGCATGCCAAGCAGATGCTCTACAAACTACAGTAGTCTATAGATCTGAAAGATCTGAGACCCTGGAGATCCTCCCCTGCCAGTCTGAGTAGACAATACTGACCTTGATGGACTGATGGTCTGATTCAGTAGAAGGCAGCTTCGTGTATGTGTAGGGATGGAATAAGAAGAAGACATCCTAGGGATTGGGGGGAAAAAAACAATACAACAGCAACAAAACGACAGCATAAATGTCCCCAAAGAAACATCATAAATTATAAGACCCAAACATAGCAACTTTTACTTAAAATGTGTACCCACCATAAAGGATTCTGTCTTATCGACTAATAGTTTCTTTTCTGGTAGATAAGACACAATCATTTATGGTGGGTACACATTTAAGTAAAAGTTGCTATGTTTGGGTCTGCTAATTTATGATGTTTCTTTGGGGACATTTATGCTGTCGTTTTGATCCTAGGGATTGCAGCATATAAAAATGGTGTGGGTTTGGTTTTTTTTGTCTGCCCCACCCAGGTGCATAAATTCTTGGATAAAAACTACGACCAAGTTCGTCAGGACGTCTTGGAGCTTTTCGTCAACAGTAAGATCAAAGTAAGCGTTTGGGGCTGTTCTCAGTTTGGCTGTTTGGAAGTGGGGGGAGGAACGCTGAAAACAGAAGTTGGGGGAATAAAAAAATAAACACAGGTGGGGCTGGGTCAGTCTTCATAGGAAAGAATAGAGAGACAGCGGGGTGCAGTGGCTAGAGCATGGGTGTCAAACATAAGGCCCATGGGCCGCATCTGGCCCCCTCAAAGCTCTTATCCGGCCCGCGAGGCAGCCAAGGCAGCCACCCCCCCCACACACACACACACGCACTCTCGATCTGGGCTAGTGAAGCATGGCTCGACCCCCACCAAGTGACATTTGTGTCATATGCTGCCCTCATAACAAATGAGTTCGACGCCCCTAGGCTAGAGTGTCAGACTAGGATCTGGTGTCTTTAAAGCCTTTCTCATTCTGGGAGCAGTATATGTGAAACATCGCCTCTTTATATGAGCCAATGAGCCTCTCGTGTTCAGTGCAGTCATCCTTTTAGGCAGACCCACCGCCAAGTCAAGACTGCGGCTGTGAGAAACAGGGCCTTTTGGGTAGTTGCACCCGCCTTCAGGGAATTGGAACCCCCTAGAGGTCAGGCAGGCAATTTTGCTACAAAGGCCTTTTATGCATGGCTGTTTCCCTCGTGGGCACCCCTCCGACGACTTCGGGCTCTTTGTTTTGATTATGCATGCCGTTTCCCAACATCGGAGGTTGCCTCACTCCGCCCCCCCAGCGTTTTGCCCGTGCTTTCAAATTCGAGATAAAACAGGTCCCTGAAAACGCGGGGAAACGCAGAGGGGAGAGCGAGGTGACTTCTGATGGTGGGAAACGGTCTGCATAATCAAAACAAAGACCTGAATTCGCCAGAGGGGTGAACGCAAAGGAAAGAGCCATGCATAAACGGCCGTAGTTTTCATAAAGATTGTAAGATGGTTTCTTTTTCTGTGAGCTTTTAATATGTGAAGGGAGTGATATAGCGTTTATTGAAGGGTTGTTCCTCGGGTTTTAAGCTGTTGAATGTTTATTGGGATGGTCTCTTCCATTATGCTGGGAGCCGCCTTGCGAACAGGAAAAGGCGGAATGAAGAAAATGTCCCGCAGTGTTGCCTGGCTCTTACCTATTGGCCCTGACCTCTTGGGAGTTTCTCTTTCAAACAAAGGATATACCAAAGCAGTAAAATGTAGATTACTTTGCCTACGTGACCATATGATATGAATGCAATGGCGATCTGCTCTTCCTGACCATTTGGCTAATTAACCCTTTGACTGTCTGATATGTAACGAATCTCGCTATCTAAGACTCAACAGTTTTTTTGTTTTTTTACCTAGCTGGTAGCTAATCTGTTCTTCAGCCATGCGCAGCTGGTGGCCCAGCAAACCACCATGATGGGAAGGAGCAGCGCCAGCAAACGGAAGTACAAACCCCCAACCATTGCCTCAAAATTCCAGCAGTCCCTCTTGGAACTTGTGGAGAAAATGGAAAGGTGAGCAAGGAGGGGGCATTTGTAAGCCAGGCATGGATGAATGCACATGGTGTCTGCATTTCGTAGTTTCCGGCAGGCATGAGCATTTAAGTCAATGAGCATTTAATGAGCATTTAAGCCATTTTAAGAGAAATGCACGCTTACTTTGATCTTACTGTTGACGAAAAGCTCCAAGACGTCCTGACGAACTTGGTCGTAGTTTTTAAGCCAATTTGAGACTCTAAGTCAATGAACATTTAAGTTAATGACATTTAAGCCATTCTAAGAGAATGCACGTTTAAGTCAATTTGAAACTCGACCCGTCAATGAGCATTTAAGTCAATGAGCATTTAAGTCAATGAGCATTAAATCAATGAGCATTTAAGTCAATGAGCATTTAAGTCTTTGACATTTAATTTTGACATTATATATTTGGTGTTTTAATGGGAAACTGACACTGAAAATGCAACCAATGAGTAAAGAAGGTAGAAACCGTCATTCAAGACTCCCATTGCTTCACGGAATGAGAGGCTGTTCGTATTTTGCTTTTATATTTTTGTGTATTATTCAGAAGATTAGCCTCGTGGGCAAGTGTATTCACGTTGTATTTCCCCACCATCACCACCACCTTTTTTCATGATGTGTTTTTGAGGGTGGACTTTTTGTATCATAGGGAACTGGCATTTGATGAGAGGGGTTTTGTTTGTTTTTGATATCACCGATATCACCTTGAGGATGGTATTGGACAGAAATTGATCCCGTTAATTAATCGACTAAGCTGGTGTGGTACGTCTGAATCAGGTGTATGCAAATTTGGCGACAATCCATTTTCCTTCCCCCTTTAGAGGAAGCCAGGTATCTCAACTACATTTGTCGTCCCTGTGTCGAAGCTATGCTGCATTGTACATGAAACGGTTTAGCCGTATTGTGTCCGTGTCTTTCTCTCTTCCCAGATGCAACCCTTTCTTTGTCCGATGCATCAAACCGAACAATAAGAAGGTACGCGGCTTGTTGTACTTGGAGTCAGAGTGTGGGTGGGGCCATTTGGCCATGATTCTGAGCCAGTTTACTTCCTCTCTGGGTAATGTTTATGTAACTGCATAAGCCTGATCCAGAATAGCAACCACCTGTCTTGCAGTTAACCTCTTCCCCTCCAAATGTTCATGTTGGTTTAAAGCAGGGGTGGGGAACCTTTTTCCTGCCAAGGGCCATTTGCACATTTATAACATCATTCGGGGGCCATAACCAGGTGTAGATCTCCTGGCAGGGGGGAGGCTAGGGTTGCCAGGTCTCCAGCCACCACCTGGAGGTTGGCAACCCCAGGGGAGGCCACGCAGCAAAGGCCTGGAGGGCACCCCCGCTCCCCCCTCCCAGGTGGGAGGGCAGCCAGCGGTGGGCCCAAGCAAACGAGGCGCCAGGGGGGTGCAGCCCACAGCCGATCCACAGGGAAGGAAGGGAGGAAGGAAAGAAAACAGAGAAAGAGGAAGAGGGAGGGGAAAAGAGAGAAAGGGAGAAAGAAATGGAGGGAGGGGGAGAAAGAAAAAAGGATGGAGGGAGACAGACAAAGAGACAGAAAAAGAGGGAGAGAGGGAGAGAAAGGAGAGTGACGGAAAAAGAGGAAGAAAGAAAAGTCTTCCCCCCCTCACACACACACACACTCACGCCGGCCCCTCGCAACCAGGCCCCAGCCTCCACGCCTCCCCCCCACACACACACCTGGCCCCGGAGCTACCGAGGGCCACGGAAAATGTCCTCGGGGGCCGCATACGGCCCCAGGGCCTGAGGTTCCCCATCCCGGGTTTAAAGGCTAACAGGTTTATTGTGGGAGGAAGCGTTCATGAATAAGGTTGCCAACTTACAGGTGGTATTGACAAGGTCACAACCCACAATAATTACTTAGCTGTACTAGAATATGTTATTCAAAAAAACACAGTTATGTTGCCCAAAATAAGGTGTTGTAGAGAAAAATACACCTTTGCTGTAACTAGTTAGTTAGCAGGAAAAAATAGCACAAGGCTCAAAGTATATACAATATGCAAAAGGTTATATTAAATCTACAAACAACAAATATAGTGACAAAGCGCATACCACCCACAAGTGACACAACGATAACTATAAATACTGACAAAAATTTGCTTCTATAAGCAATCAAAGATTCTCATAATATCGAAATAGTTTTGATTACAAAAGTTGCTTCCATTTCTTTGTATGACGTTAGGAACGTAGAGAAGGTTTTTCATAGAGTTCTTCTCTGCCAGAAAGGAGATAGGGGAACGCCTTTGTGCTTTAAACAATTCAAATCTTCACCATAAACCAAAGGAAATTACAAAAACAGTCCACATAGTTCATATTAGGTGGGGCAGCTTCCCGGTAAGTAGTGCTGTTTCAAAAGAAATTTCTTCAGCCACCACCACCCTTTGCTCCCGCATAACCTATTTCCCTTTCAACTCTCCTGGAAATGTCTCCTAAATCGCCCATCCTCCATTGCGCACCTCTTGGATCAGGTTGTTTCAGAAACGAGGAAAGTCACAGGGGGGAAAGGAAGAACGGTTGCTAAACGGGACCGCTCTAGCATGAAAACTCTAGGATCTGAAGGTCCAAAATGTGAACACGAGTGTACAGATGTATAGAAAGCCAGTGTGGTATAGTGGTTAGAGCAGGGGGGTGTTGAACTCAGTTACAAGGGCCGGGTATGACATAAATGCCCGTTGGGCCGGGCCGGGCCATGCCTCGCCAGCCCAGATCAAGGGTGTGTGTGTGGGTGATAGTGGCTGCCTCGTCTGGCTCACGGGCCAGATAAGAGCGGTCAAGGGGCCCGATCCAGCCCGTGGGCCTTATGTTTGATATCCCTGGGTTAGAGGGAGACCCAAATTGCTGGGCAACCTTGGGCTAGCCTCTCTCTCTCTCTGCCTAACCTACCTCACAGGGTTGTTGTAAAGATAACATACAGAAGGGGAGAATGATCCTCTCCTTGTAGGAAAGGTGGGATTTTAAAATTTACAAAGTAAATAGGTTTTGGTTGACTCCTTTGGCCCAGACTCTTCGTTTTCTCACCCAGAAGCCGGGCCTCTTTGAGGAAGATGTCGTCGGTGCCCAGCTGAAGTACTCAGGGATTCTGGAGACCATCCGTATCCGCAAAGAAGGTTTCCCCGTCCGCATCCCCTTCAGGATCTTCATAGACAGGTACAGCAAAGTGGGCTCTGATCCGGGAAAGCGTCCTGGGGTCTGCCACAGCTGGGAAGACACGATCGGTCTACCCTCTAGTGGCCCCCCCCCCATGCATATAAGAGAGATGCCTCCATCTGTGTTAGGGGTGCCTCCATTTGAACGAGGGACCCTTGTAGATAATGGCAGAAAGTGGCTGAAGGTTATTTCCTCCGCAACCAGGTGTGTGGAAGGTGCCGTGAAGCCTCAGCCTGACCCCCTAGGCAGGTTTTCAAGGCAATAGATGTTCATAGGTGGTTTGCCATTGCCTGCCTCTGCGTAGCAACCTTTCACTTCCTTGGTGGTCTCCCATCCAAGTACTAACCAGGGCTGACCCTGCTTGGCTTCTAAGATCTGGTGAAATGGGGCTAGCTTGGGCCATCCAGTTCAAGGTTAAAGACATGCAGAGGTGGTTTGCCATTGCCTGCCTCCGTATAGCAACCCTACACTTCCTTGGCGGTCTCCCATCTTAGTAGTAACCACAGCTGACCGTGCTTAGCTTCTGAGATCTGACAAGATCAGTAGGCTTGCCAAGTCCCTCTTCTCCACCAGTGGGAGATTTTTGGGGCAGAGCCTGAGGAGGGCGGGGTTTGGGCAGGGGAGGGACTTCAATGCCATAGAGTTCAATTGACAAAGCGGCCATTTTTCTCCAGGTGATCTGATCTCTATCGGCTGGAGATCAGTTGAATTAGCAGGAAATCTCCTGCTACCTGGCAGTTGGCAACCCTAAAGATCAGGCTGGCTTGGGCCGTCCAGGTCAAGGCACTGCAGTTAACAACCAATACAAACCCTCATAACTAGGGCTATCAACTCCAGGTTGGGACATTTCTGGAGGTTTGGGGGTGGAACCTAGCTAGGGCAGGATTTGGGGAGAGGAGAGGTCTCAGCAGGGTATAATGCATAAAATCCACCCTCCAAAGCAGCCGTTTTCTCCAGGGGAACTGATCTCTATAGACTGGAGATCAGTTGTAATTCCAGGAGATCTCCAGTTCACACCAACAACAAAGGGGGGGGGGGAAACACTTAACCCTAAACACCAGAATTAAGTATCCAAACGGTCAAGAAAATATAAATAAAAGTAAAAATCCAAGGCCCAAGGTCATACACTCCAAAAATTATATAAGTACAAAGTATGTATACATTTATTTCAGGATAACATCTAATACCACATATAACACATATAGGGCACTGCAGTAGTCTAGCAAATTGTCATGCTCATATAACACAGTAAGACATAAAATAACACAATTATACTCTGACCATATGTGTGTCGGCCATACAGCCTTCTTCAGTTGTCTAAGCAATTGACATTCTAGACCCAAAGATATACATAAATATATTAAAAAATCTTTATGACTGTGTGTGCATTGTTATTGCAAAGTAGCATTTAAAATATAAAACTGCAACCCTTCTTCCTCGGTTTTAGACGTCCATCCACAAGGAAAACTAATCCTTGTGTATGTATCCCTCTTAAATGAGGGGATGTCATATTGTAGCCGTAAATACAATTATTTCCCTCTTAAATGAGGGGATGTCATATTGCAGCCATAAATAAAATTATCAATATCTCATAGTCAAAAAGTATCCATAAAGTCTGGAGTAGTAACCAGTAGCTGGCAACCCTACAGAGTAATGACAGAATCCAACCGTTCTTTATCTGAGGCTAGCACAAACTGGTAGCACGCTTTCCTTGACCCTTTCCCATACATGCTCGGGAAAGAAAAGGTTCTATCTGATTTCTGAAATGCCATAATTAGACCCCAAAATGGTCGTAACCATGCCACCCAGATTTAGCCCTCTCGAGTCCCCCTGAAGCTTGTTCTCCTGACCCCCACATACTTGGGTCCCGAATGGCAGGATCAAAATGAGGGCATCCAACCTTGCCAGGTCTCTAGGTAGTAGCTTGGTGGGCGGGTCCGGTAACAGTTAGGGCTGTGCGCTTTTCCCAGTATTTTTTGCGTTTGGGTTTAATAAACCTGAATATTTTCGAAAAATCCATAAAGCCAAATAGAATGTTCGGTTTTTTTAAAAAATTCAAAATTTTTCGGGTTTATTAAGCCTGGACCGGAAAAATATGTGGTGCAGAGCCCTGCATTCCATTCGGCGCTGCTGGGGCATTCAGAACCATGCTGCTTGCCAGCTGGGACTTCCATGTAGAGGTGCGAGTCCGCAGGCAGCGGGGATCCGAACGCCCAAATAATGCGAAAAAATCCAGCATTGTTTGGGATCCACTTTTTTAGCTCCCTTCATTGCTGCCATTTTTTTACCGGTAAAAAAAAAACTTCCCCAAAATACTGAAAAGATTTTTTTTTAAGTTTCTTTCAGTTCAGCTTTAGCCAAATGCACACCCCTAGTTACAGACAGAGGTCACAGTTGCTCCGAGGAGCAATCCATACCGGGGGTCTAAACAGCTGAGATGCATTTGGATTTGAATGGACTTGCATTGCATGTTGGGTAAGATCTCGCAGGATTGTGTCAACAATGTTGTTGGCGGCTCGCAACATGGGTCTGTTTACCTCACGCCATCTTAGCCGCTTCCGTGCGGACGAGCTGTTAACATGAATTCGTTCTTGTCTGAAAATCGATTTGGGACGGGTGCCCCTCTCACCTTCGCCCTTCCTCCCCTCAGGTACCGCTGCCTCGTCGATCTCCGTCCTGAATCCATGCCCGACGGGATGTACTGTGTCAAAGTGCTGACCAAACTGTGCCCAGTCACCCGTGATATGTACTGCATCGGAGCAAGCAAGGTACTGCCCCCCCATTTTCCATGATTGTAGCAGCATCCCCGAGGGTGGAAACCTCATTTGTGGGGTTTCTGTCCCTTGACGACAACCTCAACGGGTTCCCCTCCTCACAGTTGACTCCATACCAAGCATGGCTTCCCTCAGGTTCCTGATCTTTCGACTTTCTCCTCACGTCTTTAGCTCTTTATGAAGGAAACCTCATTCGTGGGGTTTCCGTCCTTTGACGACAACCTCAACGGGTTCCCCTCCTCACTGTTGACTCCATACCAAGCATGGCTTCCCTCAGGTTCCTGATCTTTTGACTTTCTCCTCATGTCTTTAGCTCTTCATGAAGGAAACTTCATTTGTGGGGTTTCCGTCCTTTGACGACAACCTCAACGGGTTCCCCTCCTCACAGTTGACTCCATACCAAGCATGGCTTCCCTCAGGTTCCTGATCTTTCAACTTTCTCCTCACGTCTTTAGCTCTTTATGAAGGAAACCTCATTCGTGGGGTTTCCGTCCTTTGACGACAACCTCTACGGGTTCCCCTCCTCACAGTTGACTCCATACCAAGCATGGCTTCCCTCAGGGGGCTGATCTTTCCACTTTCTCCTCACGTCTTTAGCTCTTTATGAAGGAGAGCGTCTACCAGCAGCTGGAGAGCGGGTACGAACGTTTGGTGCAGATGGCGGTGCTGACCCTCCAGCGGTACACGCGGGGCTTCCTGATCAAGAAGCGCTTCTACGCCCTCCGCCACAAGATCATTCTCATCCAGGCCCGGTCCCGCGGGTTTCTAGCCAGGTGCTGAACTGCCACACAGCCTTTCTCAAATAGATACGAACACGTATTTGGGGGGGAAGGAAGATGAATGGCGGTCCTCACCAGGCCCCTCAGTGCCTAATGGACACTGAAGTAACGGACATGGGTCCATGTGGAACAGATCAGATGTCAAGCGTGGGACTCGTCCTATTCCTTAAAACCAAACAATCCCCCTTCCGTACAGAAACCTAGGAATGTTGGAGGAAAGGATTCTGCTTTTTGGGGTGGGGTTGCCAACTGCCAGGTAGTAGCAGGAGATCTCCTGCTAATTCAACTGATCTCCAGCCGATAGAGATCAGATCACCTGGAGAAAAATGGCCGCTTTGGCAATTGAACTCAATGGCATTGAAGTCCCTCCCCTGCCCAAACCATGCCCTCCTCAGGCTCCGCCCCAAAAATCTACCGCCGGTTGAGAAGAGGGACCTGGCAACCCTTCTTAGACCTCATTCTCAATCTTCCTACAGGTCCTAACTTAGTCTTGGTCCATTTTTCCCCCCTCCCCCAAGATATGATATATGGACAGTGGTTTACAACAATCCTTATCCACCGCAATAACATCTCTCCCTACAGGGACAAATTGGGCACCAAAGTCAGAACTAGAAGAATGCCGCGTACCAGAATGTTTCGATGTTTTAATTTTTCTAATTAAACTTCTATGTATATTAACTATGTTGGTAGCTGCCCTGAGCCTGGCCTGGCCTGGCCTGGCCAGGGGTGGGCGGGGTATAAATAAAAGTTTACTACTACTACTACTACTACTACTACTACTACTACTACTACTACTACTACTACTACTATTATTATTATATTGCTATTATTATTATTATTACTATTATTACTACTATTACTACTATTATTACTATTACTATTATTACTATTATTATTATGTAGAGAGGTTTTTTTTAAAATGGGGGCCCCAATTATTGAAGTGGTATACCTTGGACCTGGGTTTAACTAGGCCAGTGTCAAACTCTGAATTAATTTTCTGGTCTGGGTCCATTTTTTAATGGACGTGTGTGTATGTGGCATGGTCAGTCCTCAAACGTTGTCGATTATCAGGGTTCCCAGCCTCCAGGTGGGGCCTGGAGTTTTCCTGGAATTATAAGTGATCTCCGGACGATAGAGATCAGTTCCCCAGAGGAAAGGTTAGCTTCAGAATGTGGACTGTACGGTACACCATAGAGTCTATGCGAAACGGATGTCCTAGAGTGACATCATACCCCTGCTGAGTTCCCTCTCCTCCTCAAACCCCACTTTCCCCAAGAGTCCCCCCCCCCAAAAAAAATCTCTAGGAATTTCCCCAAGCAGGAGTTGGCAACCCTGTTTGACTACACTTAAATCTTAGTCTCTGAAACCCTCTGGTAATAAACTGTGCAACTCAGAGTGGAAATGGACCTTATGGGAAATATGGCTCTCCCTTCTTCCCTCCTGTCCCATGTCCTATTCCTCCTTCTTCCTGCGACATCATCACCTTGTTTCTCTTCTCCAGCCTTGCATCACTGGCTGTTGCAAGTTATATCACCATAGCGTTGCCAACCTCCAGGTACTGGAACAGATCCAAACAGCACTTACAAAGTAATAGAAATTATTTTATGAAGGTGCAGGTAAGTGCAAAAAGTGCGCATATATACAAAATGAAATACAATACAATATGATACATATACAAAATTCGAATACCAATCCAGCAAAATACAAAATTCGATAAGGAGTCTGGATATCCTGTAAGTCAGGTAAGTCCATATATATTGTCCGTGATGGACTTTTTACTGATTAGTAGCTAGACAGGAGATTTCTGGAGCAAAGACCACAGCGAGAAGAATTCAGGACGTGTTGTCTAGATCAAAATCACGTTTCACCTATGGTTTCATCAGCTACATGCATCAAAAGAAGTTCATGGAAGTTTGGAGACCTAGGCAGAAACCCTTCTGGTCCCGTTTGGAAATATATTTATTCCATGAACTTACTTACAGGATATCCAGACTCCTTATTGTATATATGCGTACTTTTTGCACTTACTTGCACCTTCATAAAATAATTTCTATTACTTTGTGTTTGGATCTGTTCCATTATCCGTACAGCACTGAGCCTTCATTTTTTCTAGGTTAACCTCCAGGTACTAGCTGGATCTCCTGCTATTACAACTGATTATCAGCTGATAGAGATCAGTTCACCTGGAGAAAACGGCCGCTTTGGAAGGTGGATTCTATGGCATTGAAGCCCCTCCCCTCCCCAAACCCCGCCCTCCTCAGGTTCTGCCCTGAAAACCTAGAACTGGCAACCCTACACTATAATGTCATATTATACATCATGTTATGCTAGATATTTCCATGAAGAGGGGATAAAATGACAGATAGCTCCATGGATCTTGCAACATCTAATTCTGCTCTCATCCATCCAACAATCCCTTATAACTGATCTTGTAATATATTCTCTCTACAGTATAGCTTGCTAGGAATTCTGTAGGTCCAACCAGAGCCAAGAAAAGTCCTCCCTCCGGTTTTGAATTTCCTGGTAGCTCAGAGCCTGAACGTCGAAATGCTTCTTCCATCTCTGTGTAAACCCATGCCGTCCCAGGTCTTGGGGTCGCCTTGATTTCCCACCCCGGGTCACCGTTGCTACGGTATGGCCCGGGTCTCTCCCCGTAACACCAAGTGGATTTCCTCTCCTTGCAGGCAAAAATACTCGCGGCTGAGGGGGACCATCATCAGGTTCCGGTGCCTCGTGCGGATCTACGTGAATCGCAAGAGATACCTCAAGGTGAGTCCTGGGCTCTGTGGTGTCGAGTGGATGTGGAAAGGCCTGAGCGCCCAGAGGCAGCAGAAGGGGTTTTCAGACAAAGCGAGAACCACACGGATGGAACGCTAAATTGTAGGGTGATAGCATCTCTGATCTATTTATCAACCCTTTCGAAAGCCATACCGTATCTATCCTGGAATGTGTAAGATGTCTTGGGGAAAGATAAGTATATCCCTTCTTGTTGCCATTTGCCAATCTCCAGACATCAAACATATCCCATTGATCTATAAGAGCATCAAAAATTCCGGGTAATTTACCTTCATTTTTTGCCTTTTTCTTTTTTCCAGACCTGTCTAACTTACCGTAGGTACCCATTACTCCATTAAAATCCCCCATCCGAATCATTTTTTTCTGTAACATATTCAGCTAATATTATTGCTAAATTATCATAAAACGTTTTTTGATTAATATTAGGCGCATATATTCCAACCAATAATTGTAGGGGGATAGCGAGGTCGTCGCTCAGGATGGATTCCCATGTTCCTTTCGTGCACATTTCTGCTCTCGTTTGGTTATATATGTGGAAACCTACGTGGCTGTTTGCAGTGGATGAGTTGGTTCGAGTCCTGTGGCCCCTGAGAGACCAAGGGCAAAAACGCATGGTCACTTTATCCTACTTTAATCCCTGTTTCAGCCAGGATTCAGCCAGGATCGAACCCATGCGTTTCGCCTAATGTGCGTTCGATCCTGGCTAAAACAGGGATTAAAGGAGGATAAAGCGACCATGCGTTTTCACCCCAAAACAATTTCCAGGGTATAAGCTTTCACGAGTCAAAGCTCCCTTTGTTAGATATCTGACCTTTGACTCTTGAAAGCATATACCCTGAAACTCTGCACGGTGCAGTGGTTAAGAGCAGCGGACTCTAATCTGGAGAACCGGGTTCGATTCCCCGCTCCTCCACATGAAGCCTGCTGGGTGACCTGGGGCCAGTCGCAGTTCTCCCCGAACTCTCTCAGCCCACGCGGAGGCAGGCAATGGCCAACCACCTCTGAATGTCCCTTGCTTTGAAAACCCCCCGAGGGGTCGCCAAAAGTCAGTCCCCCTTGGCTCAGGAAAGGGAGTCGCAAGTGGGAGGGGGGAAATTGTGGCACAAATCGATTTGGGAGAGGAGCACCTCCCACCCTCGCCCTTTGTGGCCACTGCAAGCCCTTTTGTGTTGTGTTGTTTGGAGAGCCAAGCAGGGGGTTACCCCCATTTGGATGCAACCGCAATCCCCATATTTTTCTCCCAAGAAGAGGAGACAAGAAAGTTGAAACCCCTCCTCGTTGTTTACCTGGATCGTGACATCAACTTAGGCTAAGGGGGTAACTAATGTGGGTTAAATTATCCTGCGAGCTTTTTCCTCCATCCTGCCTGGAGCAGGGGGGGTGGGGAAAAAAAAGGCGGACTTCAGCCAATATGCAGTGTGTAGAATCATAGTGTTGGAAGGGGCCATAGAGGCCATTTAGTCGACCCCCCCGCTCAATGCAGGATCAGCCTCGAGCATCCCTGACAAGTGTTTGTTCTCCAACCACTGTTTGAAGACCGCCACCCCGTCTGCTCACCACCTCCCTAGGTAGCTGATTCCACTGCTGAACAACTCATACTGTAAAAATAATTTCCTTATATACCTTTCCGCCTGCAATTTAAACCCATTATTGCGAGTCCTATCCTCTGCTGCCAACAGGAACAGCTCCCTGCCCTCCTCTAAGTGACAGCCCTTCAAATCCTTCAAGAGAGCAATCCTGTCCCCCCTCAACCTCCTCTTCTCCAAACTGGACATCCCCAAGTCCCTCAGCCTTTCCTCGTAGGGCTGGGTCTCCAGGCCCCTGAGCATCCTCGTCGCTCTCCTCTGCACCCGCTCGATTCTGTCCACACCCTTTTTGATGTGACGCCTCCAAAACTGCACACAATACTCCAGGTGCGGCCTCACCAATGCAGTGTACAGTGGAACTGTGTGTGTGTGTTGCAATGAGAGACTACAGATGCTCTCTTTCCATTGTTCTGGAGTTTACTCACTCAGACCAACTGTTCCATTTGCTTGTTTAGACCAGCTCAGTTTTATAAAGGTGTCCCCTAAAGCCACCCATCCCTCAACGAACAGATCCGAAACCTGCAATGCCTGTCTGGTAGGAGGCTCTGAAAGGCTGCCTGAATGGTGCCCCACCCTTACCGGGGGGGGGGGCGCACAGGTGCGGAAACGTCACAAGAGGGACCCAGGAGGAAAAGAAAGCAGCAGGATCAGGGCTGCTAACATGGGCCTTGGGTGGGCAGCTTTAAAATACTGGCAAAGGCCATTCATGCACGGGCAATTTTGATGCTTGTTCAAAGCTCTTTTTTAAAATGTGACTTTAAAAATGCCTATTCACAGTCCCAACGCAAAAGGAGAAATCCCACCCACCCCGCACTCGCCTGCTCCTTCATTCATTTGCATAGCCAGTAGCATGTGCATAGATAACGCGCCACTGTTGTTTTGCATGGTTCCCTCTGGTTATTCTTCGCAGCAGCGGCGGAGCAAACACGAAAGATCGTGTTAAGGGGGCTCTTTTGTAATGCGGAGCCGGTCTGGTTCAGCATGCAAAATTAAAAAAATAAATAATCTGTGGGGCAATTCAGCCTGGAACGTGCTGCTATTTACCATGCAAAAATGGCCAAAGAGATTACATCAATGGTATTATTAATTGTGTGGGGAGACAACCTCACAACAGCGTTATGTGCAAAGGCAAGGCAGGCTCTCTCCAGACAGAGTGGTATTTTCTGACTGCCAACTGGAGGTCTGAGGCTGCCCACCCCAAAGCCAAAATAAGAAGAGGGGGGAATGAAGGTGGTGGTGGGGCTTGCGAGAGGGAAATGTGTCCTGCGTTCTTCGAAGTGTAAGGAGGATGATTCCCTAAACTTTCAGAAACGGCAGAGAACTTCGTGAAAAACAAAACAGGTGCTGGAAAAGGAGAGAGCCGCAGACTTGGCGTAATGCTATATAGCCGCGGGCCACCACCAGATCAGGAGTGGAGAGACGGGGAGAGAGACCCTGTACCGTTCAGTCCCCGTTCCCCCACGCCCAGTCAAGGGGTCTACCGCCGCTATGTAGAGCCGGCTCCTTCTCGGACCCCTCTTTCTGAACGGATCCCTCCCTTATACCTCCTACCCTCCCACACGCTTTGGTGACACCTGTATCCCTTCTCCGAACAATAAAGCATATTTGAATTGGAAATATTTGTTTTGATGTAGGGATGTGTCCAAAGGTCTGGGAGGGGTGGATATGGGGGGGACTTGTAGGGCGGGGGGCGGGAGAGGGCATTGGGGTGGGTCGGGGATGCTCCGGGGGGGGTGTTAATAAGGAAAGGATGCAGAGACCTAGGATTGGCTGCGGAAGACCCAGCTGGGCACCGATGGAGAGACCCCATTGGCCAGAAGGTACGGGTTTTAAAAGGAGGGGCTGAAAGGGACAGGGGCCCATTCTATTGGCTGCAGTAGGACTCCACAGGAAATGGGGGCTGCGATCCAATTGGCCCAGCTCTAGATTCTGTTGGCCCGACTTTCCACAGACAGGACGTGATTGGCCCTTTGTGGCCGTCCATCTTTCGATGTCCATGAGCTGTGAAGCCTAAATAGAGCCTCCATGTTCCGAGGCATTGTACCTGTGCTCAAGTGGGGAAACCTCCCAGCTTTCTAGCCCCTTTTATTTTAGGCATTTATTTAATTTATTTATACCCCGCACCCCCTTTTTTTAAATAAAGTTTTTATTGTGTTCTCATTTTATACATCATAAATCATTTCCCATTAATACTGATTCAATATAAAATTGAATTTAGAGAAATTTCTAATCTAAGAAATAACAAAACACAATTGACTTCCCCTTCACTCTCTTCTGTCCATAATTAAATTGTATATACTTTTGCTAACAGTATAATCCCCCTGCTCAGTTACTTTATAAGTATCTTATTTTATCTAATTAATATACCTGTAATCATCCTAATATTTTCACTATACCAAATAAATGTGAGGGATTAAATCAAAGAGTATCCTTTAAATTGACCCATTGAAAAATATTATTCACAATAAGTTCTCCACATCTCCCACTCCCCCAAAAATTGTACATTGTCGGTCCGCCCCGGGGGCAGCTGACATTTAAAAGGCAATAAATATATGGTTACGAATAAATACAATAAGCATCAAGCAATAAAACCAATTAAAACGTCAACTTTTGACAAGCCAATCCGAGGGGTTTAAAACAAGCGGTCAGCTCCCCAGTTCGCAATGCTAACCAAAGGCCGCCCGAAACAACATGGCCTTGTGTGCCCTACGGAACATGAGAAGGTCCCACAGGGCACGAACTTGCCCGGGGAGCTGGTTCGGGGGGGGGGGCAGCCACCGAAAAGGCCCCGGTGGTTGATAGGTGGGCAGTTCTTGGGCCTGACCCCTGTAGAAAGCTCTGTGACTGTGATATAAGGAGGTGAGTTGGGGAGGGGGTCATGCTGGGGGAGGGGGTCACGCAGGTAAGACAGCCCCATTTAGCGCCTTATAGGTTAAAACTGGGGAAGCAGGGAGGGGTGGGGGAATAAAATGCTTTCCAATGGCATTGAACCCGGGGGAGATATCACGTAGGGATGAAGGCCTGGGCTCCGCAGAGATCTTTCCACCCTACACCCAACTTTCCCCTCCGCCCCGGCATCTCACGAGGCACCTGGAGCCGCCTTAACAAAGGACAGCGGATGCCCGGTGCCGGCGACATCGGAAGAGTTCAAAGTATGAGTCAGCCCAGCTCTGTAAGCGGACCTGCCGTCGGTGGCTGGCGCCCGCCCCAGCCCTGGGCACACGGCAGCCCTGCCAGGCAGCCGAGCGGGAACCATGAAGAGCGTCCGCTTCCAGATGGATGGGGACGGGGACACGGTGAGTAGCCGGGAAGGGCAGGCTTGGCGGAAGCTGCGAAGTAGAGGAGCCCTTTCGAGTGTGGGAATCAGGCAACAGTCCCTTCTCTCTCTGCGCATGCCCGGAAGACACATTTAGAGGAATAGCCTCCAAATTCGCAAAGGGTGCGCCTTCCTAGCGTCAGATTGTTTTGCAGGGTCGGTGGACGATTGTCCCGCGTTTGGAGCAATGGGTACCGAGACTCCGGGGGTTGCCAGCTCCAGGTGGGGAAATTTCTGGAGGATGGAGCCTGCAGAAAACGGGGGTTGAGGAGGGGGGGGGAGATTGTAGCAGGGTAGCATAATGGCATAGAGTCCTCCCTCCAAAGCGGCCCTTTTCTCCAGGGGAACTGATCTCTGTCATCTGGAGGTCAGCTGGGACCTCGCCTGAAGGTTGGCAACCCTACTTGGCACTTGGAAGACCGACACGTTTACTGCGGCACCTGTCCCCCAATTCTGTTCCAATGCTGCCTCGCGTAGAACAAGATCCGGGAGTCTTCACAGCAAGGCCACATGTTCCCAACGCAGAAATGGAAATATTTTCTGGCATTAACTTCATCGAGATCGGCCTTGATAATGAAAGTCCAGTTGCTGTGTGAAATGCTCTTTGGATGAACGCCTCCAGCACCTATTGGATAGTGTCGGTGGCAGCATTTCCTCCTGGATAGCTGCTCTCTTCTGTATACTTTTCAAAAAATTCGTTCTCGAAGTGCTTAACTACTGAAAATTCGTGTAGCCCTGATCTCCTTCCCAGAGCTGCCAAATCTGAGTTGGGAAATTCTGGGAGATTTTGGAGGGTGGCGC
Source organism: Euleptes europaea (assembly GCF_029931775.1). Classification (NCBI taxonomy): domain Eukaryota; kingdom Metazoa; phylum Chordata; class Lepidosauria; order Squamata; family Sphaerodactylidae; genus Euleptes; species Euleptes europaea. Next base: position 15,328,434 of record NC_079332.1, read on the forward strand.
CCGAGGAGGGTGGGTTTTGGGGAGGGGAGGGACCGCAGCCGTGACCTCTCTCCGAAGGAGCGATTTTCTCCGGGGGGAACGGATCTCTATCGTCCGGAGATCAGCCGTAATAGTGGGAGGTCTCCAGGCCCCGCCTGGAGGTTGCCAACCTTATCTCCTCTCTGCCTCGCCGCGGCGCTCCCAACCTTGAGATCCGTTTAAGCGGAGGTGCCGGGAATCGAACCAGAGGCCTTCCGCGGGCAAAGAGGTTGCTCTGTCCCTGAGCCCGAATCCAGCGATACGTCTTCTCCGGGACAGGCTTGGCCGTCTTGAGTTCCCCGGAAAAATTCCTGCTGGGCTGCGGCTCGGGTTACCGAGCTCCCGGTGGATCCTGGAGTCCTCCCAGAATTAGAACTGGATCTCCAGGCGACAGAGCTCCCTTTCCCTGGAGGGAACGGTCGCTCTGGTGGGTGGGCTCTATGGTCGACCATAAACTCTAGGAGAAATGGAAGTCCTAGAGTGACATCACATCCCTGCTAAAGTCTCTCCCCTTATCAAACTCCACCTTCCCCAGGTACCGCCCCCCCCCCAAATCTCCAAGAATTTCCCAAGCCAGAGCTAACTGTTACTAGGGTTGCCAGGTTGGGGACTACCTGGAGATTTTGGGGGCGGAGCCTGAGAAGGGACTTCAATGGGGTAGGATGCCATAGAGTCCGCCTTCCAAAGCAGCCAATTTTTCCATCTTAACTGATCTCTCTCGTCTGGAGCTCAGTTGCAATCGCTCTCCAGCCACCACCCGGAGGCCGGCAACCCTAGCTGCTACCCAGGAGGGTTTCTGGCCACCGGCGATCTCTTAGCAGGATGGCATGGAAGACACAATGGGATAAGCCAATGCTTATTGGTAGGGTTGCCAACCTGCAGGTGGTAGCTGGAGATCTCCTGCTACTACAAGTGATCTCCAGCCGATAGAGATCAGTTCGCCTGGAGGAAACGGCCGCTTTGGCAATTGGACTCTAGGGCATTGAAGTCCCTCTCCTCTCCAAACCACACCTTCCCCAGGCTCCGCCCCCAAAATCTCCAGGTATTTCCCAACCCGGAGCTGGCAACCCTACTTATTGTTGGGGCATCTCCACAGGGCCTCAACTTGCTCCAGTTTGAATGGTCCCATCTCTTGTCCTCGACTTTCCCCAGCGCCAGGGCCTGCCAACTCTTCACAGCTTCCACAAGTGAGGGATGAGTGGCACAGTGGTTAGTGTCGAACGTGGCTCTGGGAGACTTTGTGGCTTCCTGGAGGCACCTGGTTGGCCACCGTGTGAACAGACTGCTGGACTTGATGTGCCTGGGTCTGATCCAGCAGGGCCTTTCTTATGTTCTTATGACCCAGGTTGGAATCTCCCGCTCTATTGCAAAAGCCGGCCGGGTGCCCTCGGGCTGGGCACGTACTGTCCGCCTGGCCTATCTTGCAGGGTCGTTGTCGCAGGGATAAAATGGAGAAAGGGAGGAGAATGTTGTGAACACCTTTTTGTCCCCACTAGGGAGAAAGAGGAGGTGAATAATAACAGCCAAGGAGGCTGAAGGATATGGGGAAAGCCCCGCAAAACTGGCAGTGATTTACTTTCTTTTAATATTTTTAACCCCGATGATTTAAATGGGATTTTCTGTCATGAGCAACTTTTTGCAAAGGGCATCAGCGGGGGTTCAAAAATTTTCTGACCGCGGAGTTACATTCGCTACAATGTGGAAGACAGAAGTATGTCCTAGCAGAGAGGGCTGGGGAACCAACCTGGCCGAATATGCACTAATGGCAAAAACTGACAAATTATCTCAACAAAAGACCAATTAAAGAAATCCAAGATAAATGGAAAGTATATCGCTTATACCAATCTTAAGCAAGGGGGTGTAGAAAAAGAGATTGTTGTTACAACATATCTGTAATATGAAAAAATTTTCTTGACATGTTGTATTGAAAGGGGGCTGAAAAGGAAGGAAGTTTTTAAAAGCTAGGTATTTCAGAAAGATCCTTAGAAATACAATATAGTAATAATTATGATTATGTCTTTTATCTAGTATATTTTAGAATACATTTCATAACATGGTTCAATTTCTGTACTGCATGTATCAAGTATTATATAGAGTACCCTTGGAATTATATTCAGAATATTAGGATATTCACAGTTCTATGCGTATTTTTAAAAAGGTAAAGGTCCCCTGTGCAAGTCCTGACCCATGGGGTGACGTCACATCCTGACGTTTCCTAGGCAGACTGTGTTTTGAGGGGTGGTTTGCCAGTGCCTTCCCCAGTCGTCTTCCCTTTACCCCCAGCGAGCTGGGTACTCATTTGACCAACCTCGGAAGGATGGAAGGCAGAGTCGACCTCGAGCCGGCTACCTGAAACCAACTTCTGTCGGGATCGAGCTCAGGTTGTGAGCAGAGCTTGGACTGCAGTACTGCAGCTTAACACTCTGCGCCACGGGGCTCTTCTATGCATATTATTACTACATTATCATTATTGTATTATGCAACACTTGTCATTGTCATGATTCCTCTTTCAAAGCGTATTACTCATAATAATACTGGCTGTTATATCCTTTCTTTTTATTCTGGGACGCAATTGTAATCGCGGTCATGATACCGCCTTTCATTTTCTTCTTCTTCTGTATTTTGTGTTTATATTCTGGTTTTATATGTTTATTTTTTTAAAAAAATTAAATTTTCTGACCATGGAAACTTGCTGTGCTTTCAGAGGAAAGAGGAAGAGCGCCGGAAAGCGGAAGAGGAGAGGAAGAAGTCTGACCAGGTAATGACTGGAGGGTTTTGGGTTTTTTTGGTGCCTGGGGGATGGAATTTTTTGGTCCTGCGTGGCTGCTGGGACGTTGAGATAGGGGGCTTTGAACGCACACGCAAACTGGTGTTCAAAATTCTGCCTTGAGAAAAAGGGAATTCTGCAATCTGCTAACAACCTGTTAAGTTTTGGTTTGTGTGTACTCTACAGCAGAGGTCCTCAGTGTGGCGCCCGCGGGTACCAGGGTGCCTGCTAACACCTTTTTTGGCGGCCACCAAGTGTTTTTTAGAAAGTGGGCGAGGCCAAGTGGGGGGGGGGGTTGTCCATCAGAGCATTTAATTGGCCAGTGGAGATCTGATGGGCTGTGCAGATATTCAAATGCTGCTTTGGCAGCAACTGCATTCTTGTGTGTGTATGCAAGAAAATACTTTAAAATGATATAATTGTATAAGGCATCCTTTTAAACAGAGCTGTGCTTGAAACGATGAAGGTTTACTATTACAGTTATGCATCACCTCGCTCCCTAACATGTTAGGGTTGGCTCTGCCTCCTGTGGCATCCATTTTACTTGGCTCTGCCTCCTGCAGCAGCCATGTTGTGGTTGGCTCCTCCTCCTGCGGCAGCCATTTTGCGGTTGGCCCCACTTCTTGTGGCAGCCATTTTGTAGTCTGAATCCAAAAGGTGCCTGCAGGCTCTAAATGTTTGGGGACCCCTGCTCTAGAGGGTCTTCTGGGGCCATGGTCCAAACCCCAACCAATACTCACCGGTTGCTTACCCAGTCTCAGCAAGATCTGCAGTGTGAGTTTCAGCAACCGGGCCCCGACGCTCTCCAGGGACTGTGCTAACCGGACGGAGGATCGGGAGTGACTCTCTTTCTCTGCGTCCCCCCCGTCAGGAAATGTCCCCACGAGAGGTGATGAAAGTTTCGACCTTGGAAGTCCCTGCTGAACTGGTTGGCCTCCTCAACACCGTGGCGGGTACGTTCTTATCGGCCGGGATTTCCCGCCCTGGGGGATCCGAGGCCGATATGAATGATTGGCCCCAATGTACGAGTGGACTGGAATCTCCCCGGGGGAAGGTTTTCACACACATTTTTCTCGAGATCTGTTCCAGAGGACAATGGGGGGGGGGAATCCCAGTCCATGATGGGCAATTCCAAATACTGTCCCAGCCTAGGGTAGTCAACCTCCAGGTGGGACCTGGATATCTCCTGGAATTACAACTGATCTCCAGACCACGTGGATCATTTAAGAACATAAGAAAGGACATGCTGGATCAGACCAAGGCCCATCAAGTCCAGCAGTCTATACACAGTGGCCAACCAGGTGCCTCTAGGAAGCCCACAAACAAGACGACTGCAGCAGCATTCTCCTGCCTGTGCTCCAAAGCACCTAATATAATAGGCATGCTCCTCTGATCACAGAGAAAACAGGTATGCATCATGACTATAGGGCTGTTGGAAAAAAAAATCGGTCAGGTTCGGATTCGGCCGAACCTGGCCCGACTTGGGTCTGGTTCGGACGAATTCCGAACCACCCTGTTTGGAAATGCCAAATTCGGCGGGAAATTCAGCATTCCCGAACAAATTCAATTCAAAGCCCCCCCCCGCCCCCCTTCCCGGGACTCCCGGGAAAGCGGGCGGGGGGGTTAAACTGCGTGCCCAGGCAGCGTGGAGCAGTTTAAAGACCCCCCGCCCGGTTTCAAGGGACTTCCCGTCTTTAAAGGCGGGAAAAGGCAGGTTCGGGGAATGCCGAACCTGCTGAATTTATCCGTCAATCGCCCGAACTCGCCAAATTCGGCTTGTCATTTTCCCACCTTTTTTTGAGTTCGGTTCCATCCGAACTGAAAACCCCCGAATCGGGGGAAGTTCGGCTGTTTGTTCGGTTCGGACGAACCGAATCGACAGCCCTACATGACTAGTATCCATTTTTACTAGTAGCCATGGATAGCACTCTCCTCCATGAATGTATCCACTCCCCTCTTCAAGCCTTCCAAGTTGGCAGCCATCACCACATCCCGGGGCAGGGAGTTCCACAATTTAACTATGCATTGTATCAAGATCAGTTCCCCTGGAGAAAATGGCTTTGTAGGATGGACTGTATGGCATTATACTCAGGGTCTGCAGTAGGGTTGCCAATTCTGGGTTGGGAAAAACCTGGAGATTTGGGGGGTGGAGCCTGAGGAGGGCGGGGTTTGGAGAGGGGAGGGACTTCAATGCCATCGAGTCCAATGGCCAAAGCGTCCATTTTCTCCAGGGGAACTGATCTCTATCGGCTGGAGATCAGTTGTAATAGCAGGAGATCGCCATCTAGTACCCGGAGGTTGGCAACCCTAATTGTAATAGCAGGAGATTTCCAGCCAACACCTGGAGGTTTGAAGAAATTGGCAGCACAAGGGCTCAATGATACAAGCCAAAAATTGGCAAACAGATAAGAGCATGTGATTTATTAAGGCATTAACTTCATGCCTGGAGATCAGTTGTAATAGCGGGAGTTCTCCAGCCACCACCTGGAGGTTGGCAACCATAATTATACCCCACGGCGGTCCCTCCCCACCACAAACCCTCCCTCCCCAGGCTCCACCCCTCTAAATCTCCAGGCATTTCCAAACCTGGAGCTGAAAACCCTAGCCACCTTCCGTGGTTGGTGCGGAAAACAAACATAGACACAGAATCCTGGACGGCCCAGCTTGCCTCTTTGGTTGGTGGAGTCTGAGTCTTTCTCGCCTTCTTCAGTCCGGGTTTGGTTAAAGCGGTGTCCTTGCCATAAACTCTAAAACTTTACCTGTGCCGACCTCACGCGAGATCCGTCTGTCTCTTATAGTCCACAGACAGGTGAACGAGGACTGCATCGTTCCCGTGGCCCCGCCCAAGATGCAGGCCGATTCGCAACTCCCCCTCCCCCTCGACATCAACAATTACCCCATGTCCAAGTACGTGCGGGGACATTTCAAGGTAAGGGTGGAACCCACAACTCTCTTTGGAGCGAACGGGTAATTAATAAACGCCTCTCTACAGGCTTAGCTCCTGATAACCTACTAGAAATGGGCTTACGAAGGTAAAGGTCCTCTGTGCAAGCACCGGGTCATTCCTGACCCATGGGGTGACGTCACATCCCGACGTTTCCTAGGCAGACTTTGTTTACGGGGTGGTTTGCACCCAGTGCCTTCCCCAGTCGTCTTCCCTTTACCCCCAGCGAGCTGGGTACGCATTTTACCGACCTCGGAAGGATGGAAGGCTGAGTCCACCTGGAGCCGGCGACCTGAAACCGACTTCCGTCGGGATCGAACTCAGGTCGTGAGCAGAGCTTGGACTGCAATACTGCAGCTTACCGCTCTGCGCCACGGGGCTCCTCCTTAGCCCATAAGTGTTAAGTATTTGTTTAGTGTAGACATTTGGATCCTGCGTTTCTCCTCAATGGGCTTAAACCGAGCAAAAAAATCTGTTTAAGCGACGACTCATATAGATAGTGAATTATCAAATGAGTTGCCTCGTCTCCCAAGACATTATAAATCATTAAAGAGCTGGGAAGGTTCGTCTTGTGCTCCTTATTTAACATTTTCTAGTTTTCATTGGGCCTGATTTAATGCCTTTCCGTCGGCAACGCTCTGCGGGAGATTTCAACCTATCCCTGGAGCGACCAGATTAGGCCCCTGTAGTTTTAACTCAGTTGAGACAATTATACATATTTTACGACACTGTGAATTTTATCGGGAGGTTAGAAATAAGTGGATTTTGACCTGTGCTTGCCAGAAATGTTAGGAACGTTAGCCATTCAGATGGTTTTACTGTGAAATTTTTACTTGAAGATGCTTTTATCTCTTATTCAGTGGCAAAGTTCTGTTATGTAGCCAGAAAGATACAGAGATCCTCAGTTGGGGGTTTTTAAATTGTAATTTGGTACTGATATTTGCTGGTCAAATGACTGTAAATAAACCGAACTGAACTGAACTAAAAAAAACGGGGGGAAGAGAACACCTTGGACTGAGCCAGGAAAGGAGGGATGCATAGGGTGAATTTAGGGGGTTATTTCATGCCAGCATCTTGGCACCCTGGAGAGGGCATTTTCCAGTGCACGGGGCTTGGAAGGGCTGGGCGTTCCAGCGTGGCTGAAGCTAAGCAAGGACGGATCGCATCCCGTCCCCTCAATGGGAGACATTTCCGATACTGTCCTTTGCTGTCGACGATTTTCAGACAAGATTTGGAGGCGATGAAGAACACCCAGAGGCGCACATTTGTGGTATGGCGGTTAGCGTATTGGACTAGGATCTGGGAGACCCAGGTTCGAATTCCGCTCTAGAATCATAGAAGCACAGAGTTGGAAGGGACCACCAGGGTCATCTAGTCCAACCCCCTGCACAATGCAGGACATTAACAACGACCTCCCCCCACATCCCCAGTGACCCCAACCCTCCCCCCGCCATGCAGGATCCCGCTCTGATGGGGAAACGTTGCTCTGGTGGGAAACGTCGCTCTGATGGGAAAATGTCCAGCCCGCAGTTTGACACCCCTGCTCTAGCCAACATGGTAGTGGCTAGAGCAGGGGTGTCAAACCGCGGGCCGGATCCAGCCCCTTGAGAGCTCGTATCCGGCCCACGAGCCAGCCGGGGCAGCCACCCCCACCCGCACTTTAGATCTGGCCTGGCAAGGCACGGCATGGCCCGACCAAGTGACGTTCATCTCATATCCGGCCCTCGTAACAATTGAGCTCGACACCCCTGGGTTAGAGTGTCAAAGTAGGACCTGGGTTCGAATCTCCACTCTGCCATGGAGGCTCACTGGTTGACCCTGGGCCAGTCACGCACTCCCAGCCTCACTCACCTCGTGGGGTTGTTGTGAGGATAAAACGGAGGAGAGGGGGATGCTGTAAGATGACCTGGGTTCCTATTGCAGGGAAAGATGGGGTATACAGTAAATGAAGCAAATAACGGCTGCGACTCATATAGCGGCTCGAACGCTCCAGCGCTGTGGCAAGATGGTGTGGTGGAAGGGGTCTTTCTTTTACCAATGAGCCAAGGGAGAAAGAGCCAAACGGTTTGCTCCTCTGTACTCCCCTAGGAACCGGTGTTTGGGATGCTCACCAAAACTCTGGCGACTCCTTTGACCCACCTGGACGACTGGCTGAGCGCGGAAGCAGTTAACCTCTTCAAACTGGTGGGTGACAGTGTGATAAACCGGGGCGGGTTTTCCATGACTTCTCCGTCTGACACATAGGGTTGCCAGCTCTTGGCGATTTGGGGGATGGAGCCCGGGGTGGGCTCTGGGGAGGGGCCTCATCAGGGTTTAACTGCCATACAGCCCACCCTCCAAAGCAGCCATTTTCTCCAGGGGATCTGATCCCAGCAGTGTGGAGATAATTCTGGGAGATCTCCAGGTCACACAACACACAGTTAAATGGTGGAACTCCCTGCCTCAGGATGGGGTGATGGCTGCCAACTTGGAAGGCTTTAAGAAGGGAGTAGACATGTTCATGGAGGAGAGGGGTATTCAAGGCTACTAGTCCAAATGGCTACTAGTCATGATGCATCCCTATTCTCTCCAGGATCAGAGGAGCATGCCTTTTATATGAGGTGCTTTGGAAAACAGGCAGGATGCTGCTGCAGTCATCTTGCTTGTGGGCTTCCTAGAGGCACCTGGTTGGCCTCTGTGTGAACAGACTGCTGGACTTGATGGGCCTGGGTCTGATCCAGCATGGCCTTTCTTATGTTCTTATTCAAATTATTGTTAAAGCCAAATATTGAATCAAATGCAACATATAAAATATCAGTGGCAAAATTTCCTCCACCCCATTTGAAAACTTTAATTCACTCATTTCCCCCCCGTATTTAGCCAGACTAATAACATACTTATGTATTGATTTTATCTTAAGAATACAAATAATATCATTTCCATTCCTCTTGAAATTCTCTAGATGGTCTCCTTTTAACATAATTTGTAAGTTTCACCATTAGGGTTGCCAACTCGAGGTTGGGAAATACCTGGAGATTTTGGGGGTGGCGCCTGAGGAGGGCGGGGTTTGGGGAGGGGAGGGGCTTCAATGCCACAGAGTCCAATGGCCAAAGCAGCCATTTTCTCCAGGGGAACGGATCTCTATCGGCTGGAGAGCAGTTGAATTAGCAGGAGATCTCCTGCTACTACCTGGCAGTTGGCAACCCTAGCTGAAGTGGTTGTATTTTTCAGCAAATGTGTTATGTTCAGCCGTTCCCCTGTTTTGGGTACATAAAACGACGAGGGAGCTACCAGTTTGGATTGTCACAGACTTTTAATTTTGGAGCATCTATTGTGTTAGTTGAGCTGAAGAACGAATATATGAATCTTATAACATTATATATATTTGAGTAGACAATTACTCGAGATTTATCTTTTGGTCATAAGGTAAAGGTCCCCTGTGCGAGCACCGGGTCATTCCTGACCCATGGGGTGACGTCACATCCCGACGTTTCCTAGGCAGACTTTGTTCACGGGGTGGTTTGCCAGCGCCTTCCCCAGTCCTCTCCCCTTTACCCCCAGCGAGCTGGGTCCTCATTTGACCGACCTCGGAAGGATGGTGTCAGCCAGGGCATCCATTCGGACCCCGGATAAGCATATGTTTCGTATCAAAGCCACTTCGGCTGAGTCCACCTGGAGCCGGCTACCTGAAACCAACTTCCGTCGGGATCGAACTCAGGACGTGAGCAGAGCTTGGACTGCAGGACTGCAGCTCACCACTCTGCGCCACGGGGCTCTTTTTGGTCATTGCTGCTGTAGTTTTGTTGGAGATTTCCAGTTCCCAACACGAGGTTGTGTTTTTTCTAACCACCTGGACGTTGGCAACCCTATACACCATAGAGCAGTGGTGGCGAACCTTTTAGCGACCGAGTGCCCAAACTGCAACCCCAAACCCACTTATTTATCGCAAAGTGCCAACACGGCCATTTAACCTGAATACTGAGGTTTAGTTTAGAAAAAACAACACATACATTATTAACGTCTTTTGCCTTAAAAGAAAAACACAATAACACAGTTTTCAATGATGCAAACAACTTTTTATTGAAAGGTAAAAGTTTGCATTTGGCATGCTTTTGAACATTTAATGTTTGTTCAAAGTCCCTAAGCTGGGCGGAGGGGAGTCCAGGGAAGGCAGACACGATGGCTGCTCAACTTACCCGTGCGTGCCCACAGAGAGGGCTCGGCGTGCCAAGTCTGGCACGCGTGCCATAGGTTCGCCAACACGGCCATAGAGGCACATTCAGCCAATTTCCTCTCCCATTCTGCTGTAGTACGACTTTCTTATCCTTTATGCCCGCCGGGTCTTTTTATGTCACTTCCTCCGTGGCAGGTTCTCCGCTTCATGGGTGACCCCCACCTCAACGGCACGCAGGAGAGCCTCTTCGGGAACTACATTGTGCAGAAAGGGCTCTCGACCACCGGCCTGCGGGATGAGATCCTGGCCCAGATCGCCAACCAAGTCTGGCACAACCCCAACGCCCTCAACAAAGAGCGGGGATGGCTCCTTCTGGCCGTCTGCCTCAGCGCCTTCGCGCCCTCCCCCAGCCTGGAGAAGCACTTGCTGAAGTGAGGGGCGCTGACGCATGGGGGGATCGGGGCCCTTGCTCAAGACCGAGCTTAAACGCCTGCAATTCGGACAGAAGTGGGGTGGGGGCAGCCACAAAAGGGCTGCCGCGGGGGGAGGAGCCAGCCACAAAAAGGATGCTGCTTAGGATTGCCCAACGTGGGTTCAGAAATTCCTGGAGATTTCAGGGTGAGTCTGGGAGAGCGGGGTTTAGAGATGGAAGGAACCTTGGCAGGGTATAATGTAGGGTTTCCAACCTCCAGGTAGGGTTGCCAGGTCCCCATCTGCTACCGGCAGGAGGTTTTTGGGGCAGATCCTGAGTTTGGGAAGGGACTTCAATGCCATAGAGTTCAATGCCAAAGCGTCCATTTTCTCCAGGGGAACTGATATCTATCAGCTGGAGAGCAGTTGTAATACCAGGAGATCTCCAGCTAGTACCTGGAGGTTGAGCAACCAAGATCAACACCACTGTACTGCTACCACAGGTTAGGAAGTTAGCACAGGACTGGCTAGAATAACTGCTGGATAACAATCTAATAAACAAGTGTATTAAAGTGCATAAAGTGACTATAAATAAATAAATAAATACAACAATATCTAAACAGTCCAAAAGGTACTAATTTCAAAAATTCAATGTAGATCAAGCTGGAACAACGTCTTCATAGACGAATGAAGAGGGGGGACGATCGTTTCAGTTCTTCTTCAGCCCCGTTTTTATTGGAATCATTTCACATGCACATATCCATGTACAGCAGTGGTTCCCAACCTTTTTTTGACCAGGGACCACTAAGACTTTTTTGTTCGGTTCAGGGACCCCAAGGTTCAAAATAAAAATTCAGAGAATTTGAAAATAAACTTTAATCATAACTGTTAGTTAAACATTAAACTTAGAATAATATTTGAATATATATATATTATAATAGAGAACTTTTAATTGAAAATATTAATTTATTATGGGTTTATAACTTTGCTTCGTGGGCCTTAATTTAGTTCTCGCGGACCCCTGGGGGTCCACGGACCCCAGGTTGGGAACCAGTGATGTACAGGAATTCAGTTATTTTCACTTCTCCCATAGGGATGAAAGTAGCAACTTATGTATAGTAACAATATCAAGTTCCATGCAGGATACATCAGCTCAGAGACATAGTTGCACAGACGAATTCAACCGTTCCCAAAGGGATACAAGTGGGAACGGTTGAATTCGTCTGTGCAACTATGTATCTGAGCTGATGTATCCTGCATGGAACTTGATATTGTTACTATACATAAGTTGCTACTTTCATCCCTATGGGAGAAGTGAAAATAATTGAATTCCTGTACATGGATATGTGCACGTGAAATGATTCCAATAAAAACGGGGCTGAAGAAGAACTGAAACGATCGTCCCCCTCTTCATTCGTCTATGAAGACGTTGTTCCAGCTTGATCTACATTGAATTTTTGAAATTAGTACCTTTTGGACTGTTTAGATCACTGGTTCCCAACCAGGGGTCCATGGACCCCCAGGGGTCCGCGAGAACTAAATTAAGGTCCGCGAAACAAAGTTATAAACCCATAATAAATTAATATTTTCAATTAAAAGTTCTCTATTATAAAAATATTTTCAAATATTATTCTGAGTTTAATGTTTAACTAACAGTTATGATTAAAGTTTATTTTCAAATTCTCGGAATTTTTATTTTGAACCTTGGGGTCCCTGCACCGAACCAAAAAGTCCTAGTGGTCCCTGGTCAAAAAAAGATTGGGAACCACTGGTTTAGATATTGTTGTATTTATTTTTTTATTTATAGTCACTTTATGCACTTTAATACACTTGTTTATTAGATTGTTATCCAGTAGTTATTCTAGCCAGTCCTGTGCTAAGTACCTGGAGGTTGGCAACCCTACCTCCAGGTGTTGGTTGGAGATCTCCTGCTATTACAACTGATATCCAGGTGATAGAGATCAGTTCACCAGGAGAAAAGGGCCTCTTTTGAAGGTGGACTCTACGGAATTAAGCCCCATTGAAGCCCCTCCCCTCTCCAAACCCCGCCCTCCCCAGGCTCCACCCCCAAAATCTCCAGATAATTCCCAACTCTGGGCTGGCAACCCTAGTATGATGTCATTAGGGTTGCCATCTCTGGGTCAAGAAAGACCTGGAGATTTTGGGGGTGGAGCCTGAGAAGGGCGGGGTTTGGGAGGTGTGGGACTTCAATGGAGTATAATGCCATAGCATAGAGTACACCTTCCATGGTGGCCATTTTCTTCAAGGGAACTGAACTCTGTTCCCTGGAAATCAATTGTAATTAGGGTTGCCGGGTCCCTTTTCGCAACTGGTGGGAGATTTTTTGAGATAGAGCCTGAGGAGGGCGGGGTTTGGGGAGGGGAGGGACTTCAATGCCATAGAGTCCAATGGCCAAAGCGTCCATTTTCTCCAGGGGAACTGATCTCTATCGGCTGGAGATCAGTTGTAATAGCAGGAGATCGCCATCTAGTACCCGGAGGTTGGCAACCCTAATTGTAATAGCAGGAGATTTCCAGCCAACACCTGGAGGTTTGAAGAAACTGGCAGCCCGAGGGCTCAATGATACAAGCCAAAATTGGCAAACGGATAAGAGCATGTGATTTATTAAGGCATTAACTTCATGCCACACATGCAAACAATCCTAATGAATAACCGTGGTCTTGGAATTTTACACAGCCCGGATAACCTACAAGAACCAATGAACTCTGACCGTGAAAGCCTTCGACAATATTTTTAATCCTAATGAAAATGCAAAACAATTATAGAACAAAAACACAAATAAATGCAAAGCAATAGTATGGAATACATCCATTCAAACAGGGCAGAAAACTTCCAACATTGCAAACACAATAATGCTGTAGGACAATGTCTACAGTAAACCACAATGTCCCACCCGGGAGTTCTGGGGGATATATTTAAGTCCAAGAGACGGTGGTCCGGGAAGGATCCGAGGTCAAGTTCGAAAAGTATGAGAACGTGTGGCTAGTCTTGGGTCCCCGTTTCGGAGGGCTTCCTCAGCTCAATAATGAATTCTAAGTCAACCGGCAGCAAATAAAGACTAATTGTTGACGGAGTTGCCGGTGAGACCGTCGCGCTGTGAAAGTGACAAAAACATATATCCCCATGTGCTACAATACAGTATGCAATACACAATACATAAAGAACAGCATTCCCAATACAGAATATTTCAAGCATGAGCTTACGTAGGAATCAGGTGTCTAAGAACAAATTGTGTGTGCGCGTAAACTCCTAAGGCGGTGCGCTTCTCAAGTGCGGGGGTTTGGAGAGGGCGGGGTTTGAGGAGGGCGGGACCAATGCCATAGAGTCCAACTGCCAAAGCGGCCCTTTTCTCCACGGGAACTGACCTCTCTCGGCTGGAGATCAGTTGTAATAGCAGGGGATCTCCAGCTAGTACCTGGAGGTTGGCAACCCTACCCTTCCCCACCCCCCAGGTTCGTTTCCGACTACGCCTTTGACGGCTACAAGCCCGTCTGCCAACACAAGCTCATGCGAGCCATGGAGAAGACCAAGCACGGCACCGAAGCGGCCCGCTCGTATCCGCCCACCCTCCTGGAGTGGACGGCCTGCCGCAGTAAAGTCAACATGGCCCTGGACGTTTACTGTTTCAATGGTAAAGGGTCTGGTTGCTGGGGGTTGTCAGCTCTGGATGGGAAAATACCTGGCGGTTTGGGGGTGGAGCCTGAGGAGGGCGGGGCTTGGGGGTATAATGCCGTGGAGTTAGGGTTACCAGGTCCTTCTTCGCAACCGGTGGGAGGTTTTTGGGCGGAGACTGAGGAGGGCGGGGTTTGGGGAGGGGAGGAACGTCAATGCCATAGAGTCCAATTGCCAAAGCGGCCATTGTAGGGTTGCCAAGTCCCTCTCTTTGAAACCTCTCTGGCAGCCTTTATGCAGAGGCTGGAGAAGCACTTGTCAGGGATGCTCTAGGCTGCTCTTGCATTGAGCAGGGGATTGGACTAGATGGCCTCTATGGCCCCTTTTGACTCTTTTATTTTATGTATGGAGATGAGTTTTAATTCTGGGAGATTGCCAGTCCCTACCTGGAGGATGGCAACCTTATGGAGCATGAGTAGGGTTGCAAGGTCCCTCTCCGCCACTGGCGGGAGGTTTTTGGGGCGGAACCTGAGGAGGGCGGGGTTTGGGGAGGGGAGGGACTTCAATGCCATAGAATCCAATTGCCAAGGCGGCCGTTTTCTCCAGGGGAACTGATCTCTGTTGGCTGGAGATCCGTTGTGATAGCAGGAGATCTCCAGCTACCACCTGGAGGTGGGCCACCCTACGTGGAGTCCACCTTCCAAAGCGTTCATTTCCTCCAGGGGAACTGGTTCAGATAGTTCTCTGGGCATTGCAACAACAACAAAAATTCTGGGAAGTTCAGATTTTGTCTGTCCGTCGGCACCTGTTGTCCCTTGGGTTTTTCTGCCCTCGCAGGAGATCATTTTCTGTGCCCCATCAATTCCTGGACCACGGGAGAAGCCCTGGCTGCAGGCGTGCTGCAACACAGGTAAGAGAGGTTGGGGAAAGTCTGTTAGAGGGATCCATGCTGGGTGCCCGGTTGACACCAAGAGTTGCTTATTGGTACCTGAATCTTTGCTGTTCCATGCAAATTTCCCCTTTTCAAGCCAGCAGCAAATATCTGGGTCATGGCTCAGAACTAGGGCTGTCCACTGCAGGTTGGGGAATGCCTCGAGATTCAGGAGCAGAACCTGTAGACGGCAGAGTTTGAAGAGAAGCAGGGATGTGATGTCACTCTAGGACTTTTGTCCTAGAGACCCAGCATGGTGTAGTGGTTAAGAGAAGTGATTTGGAGTGGTGGGCTTTAATCTGAAGAACCGGGTTTGATTCCCCACTCCGGCAGACACTAATCTGGTGAGCTAGGTTGGTTTCCCCACTGCTCCATAGGAAGCCAGCTGGGTGACCTTGGGCTAGTCACAGCTCTCTTAGAGCTCTCAGCCCCGCCTACCTCACCGGGTGTCTGTTGTGGGGAGGAGAAGGTGATTGTAAGCCGGTTTGATTCTTCCTTAAGTGGTAGAGAAAGGTGGCGTATAAAAACCAACTATTATTATTATTATTATTATTATTATTATTATTATTATTATTATTATTATTGGCAGCTGAATCCTTGCTGTTCCTTGAAAAATCTTCCCTTTTCTAGCCAGCACTAAATATCTGGGTTGTGGCTCAGAACTAGGATTGCCAACTGGAGGTTGGGAAATGCCCAGAGAACCTGTGGTGGGCAGAGTTTGAAGAGAAGCTCAACGGGGATGTGATGTCACTCTAGGACTTTTGTTTCTCCTATACTCTATGGTATACCATAGAGTCCCCTCTCCAAAGCTCCCATTCGCTTCAGAGGAATGGATTGCTGGAGTCTGGAGACCAGTTGGTAATTCCGGGAGAATGTCAGGCTTCTCCTGGAAGTTGGCAACCCTACTCAGAGCTAGCTCTTCTTTGCAGGGGGCTGCTGGACGGCTGGCGAGGCTGGTCCGTCACCATGAAGGACGGGACCCAGTGGGCCGAGCTGGCCGGCCACGACTACGTCCTGGACCTGATCTCCGACCTGGAGCTGATCCGGGGCTTCCCAAAGCAGAAGTCGTATTTCATCGTTGCTTCGGAAGGTCCAGAGAATACCATCGGAGGCAAAGCGTAGGTAGCTCAGGATATGGGGCTGCGGGGGGCCGGAGCCTGGCAAAAAATTCCATGTGGTTTTAGGACGCATTTGAAGGATTGGCTCTGGTTAGACCACACCTACAGTATTGTGTTCAGTTTTGGGCACCACAATTTAAGAAAGAGGTAGAGAAGCTGGAACGTGTCCAGAGGAGGGCAACAAAGATGGTGAGGGGTCTGGAGACCAAGTCCTATGAAGAAAGGTTGAAGGAGCTGGGTATGTTTAGCCTGCAGAGGAGAAGACTGAGAGGGGATACGATAATCATCTTCAAGAGCTTGAAGGGCTGTCATATAGAAGAGAGTGCCGAGTTGTTTTCTGTTGCCCCAGAAGGTCGGACCAGAACCAACGGGTTGAAATTAAATCAAAAGAGTTTCCGTCTAGACGTTAGGAAGAATTTTCTAACCGTAAGAGGGGTTCCTCAGTGGAACAGGCTTCCTCGGGAGGTGGTGAGCTCTCCTTCCTTGGAGGTTTTTAAGAAGAGGCTAGATGGCCATCTGTCAGCAATGCTGATTCTATGACCTTAGGCAGTTCATGAGAGACAGGTATCTTGGCCATCTTCTGGACATGGAGTAGGGGTCACTGGGGGTGTGTGGGGGATGTTATTGTGAATTTCCTGCACTGTGCAGGGGGTTGGACTAGATGACCCTGGTGGTCCCTTCCAGCTCTATGATTCTATGACCGGCAAACGGAGGCAGGCTGCCAAAGTCCTTGGGAAGGACGGTGAATGAGAAGAGCTGGTGGGGCAGGATCTCACAGTCACCTCTTAAGTTAGTGAGGTCCATGGATCAGGGATCCCACCTCTGACGCAAGTTTGACCATGAACGCGGAAGATGATTGATCGCGACGGGTAGCCGTTGAGAGCGACGAGGATGATCAGGGGCCTGGAGACCGAGCCCTACGAGGAAAGGATGGGGGACTTGGGAATGTTCAGTCTGGAGAAGAGGAGGTTGAGGGGGGACACGATTGCTCTCTTGAAGTATTTGAAGGGCTGTCACTTAAGAGGAGGGCAGGGAGCTGTTCCTGTTGGCAGCAGAGGAGCGGACTCGCAAGAATGGGTTTAAATTGAGGGCGGAAAGGTACCAGCTGGATATTAGGATTTTTTTTTAATAGTAAGAGTAGTTCAGCAGTGGAATCGGCTGCCTAGGGAGGTGGTGAGCTCCCCCTCTCTGGCAGTCTTTAAGCAGAGGCTGGATGAACGCTTGCCAGGGATGCTCTGATCCTGCATTGAGCAGGGGGTTGGACTAGATGGCCTCTATGGCCCCTTCCAGCTCTAAGATTCAATGCAACAGTTGTGGAGCTTTCTCACTTTTCTTTACAAGTGGAACAGTTGAGCAGGGTGTTGTTGTTTTCCATCCCCATCGTGGATTAAAATTGACTGGCGACACAGGGCAAATCTGAGAAATGGGCAGCCATGTGCCACTCCCCCCCGGTTTAAAGCCTGGCTCTCTTTCCCTTCTCTTCTCCCCACCCCACCATCCACCCTCTTTCTCCCCTTTTCTGATTAGAGTATTCAGACATGGTTTGGACTCGGATGGGGAGGTCCCTCCGCCCCCACCCACCAAGGCCCCGACTGTGGCCCCCACCAACCTGCCCGACTCCGAGGGATACTGCAGCCATGGTGAGAGACACCCCCCCTTAGATTTGAGGTGGGGACAGAAGGGTGTGTGTGCATATATCACGCCTATTTTGAAACCAATACCAAAACAGCCACTGCTATAGGGTTGCCAGTGTGGCGTAGTGGCTAAGAGCAGTGGTTTGGAGCGGTGGACTGGAGAACCGGGTTCGATTCCCCGCTCCTCCACATGAGCGGTGGACGCTAATCTGGAGAACCGGGTTCGATTCCCCACTCCTCCACATGAGCAGCGGGCTCTAATCTGTTGAACTGGGTTGGTTTCCCTACTCCCCCACTTGAGCGGCAGACTCTAATCTGGAGAACCGGGTTCGATTCCCTACTCCTCCACAGGAGCGGCAGACTCTACTCTGGAGAATTGGGTTCAATCCCCCACTCCTCCACGTGAAGCCAGCTGGGTGACCTTGTGCTAGTCACAAGCTCTCTTAGAGCTCTCTCAACCCCACCTACCTCACAGGGTTGTGGGGAGGGGAGGGGAAGGCAATTGTAAGCCAGTTTGATTCTCCCTTAAGTGATAGAGAAAGTCAGCATATAAAAACCAACTCTTCTTCTTCATGCCATCTCTGGGTTGGGAAATACTTAGAGATTTTGGGGGTGGAGCCTGGGGAGGGCGGGGCTTGGGGATGGGAGGGACCTCAGCATGGTATAATGCCATAGACTCCACCCTCCAAAGCAGCCATTTTTTCCCCAGATGAACTGATCTGGATTGTCTGGAGATCAATTGTAATAGCAGGAGATCTCCAGGTGGCACCTGGAGGTTGGCAGCCCTACACCGCAGCGGGGTGTGGGGGAGACAGTTGCCTGAAATGTGATCGAGCGGAAAGAGCAGACCGGGCTCCTGTGCAGATAGCGGAGGGAGTTCCGGTGCTGTCCGGTTGTCACATTGCAATACCGACCTACGGAGCAACTTCGCCCCAGCGAAAATCCCCTTTTCTATCCAGATGTTAATTCTACAGGAGACCCGTCCTCGCTTTTCCGCTGGGGTCCTTTTTGCACGGGCACTTTGGCTTACTTTCTCCGCTGTTCTGACTGGGCTTTTCGTTGGGGTTATGCATGCGTTTTCCGCCCCTTCGAGATGACATTGCGCCCAGCCCGTGCAATGTCCGGGTCTTCCCGATCCTGTTGTAACGCGATTCTTCGATCTCCCCTGAGATCAGCCCGGGTCAAATTATCCCCATTCCCATGCATAAGCCAAAGCGTGGGAGAGGGGAGCTGGGTGTGTGTGATATTTTTCTCACAGTAAGCCCTACAGCCAATTACAAAGGCGCGTTTCCCAGGGGCGGGGACTCAGACACTTCCGGATTTGTGCTGGTGATTCTTCAGTACTCTGGAAACCCCAGGACTTTCTCCAGGGCAAACAACAACACGCATGGCATTTTTAGGATTCGGAACAGAAAAGTGTAGGTCAGGAGAGCCTCGAACTCCTAGTAAAACTCCCAAGCATAAAAGACCTGATCCACCCTGAACCCCAATATCTGGGCCCCGAAATGTCCACCAAGACCGTCGCATACGGGAACTGCTTTGGCACTAATTGGGTTTTCTTTACCTTCCTGGACTTGGAAGCAGATTCGGACACCTTCAGCGAGTCCCGGAGCCAGAAGGGATTGGATCGCTACCTGGACAGCCTCTTTGACCCGGTCCTCTCTTATGGGAATGGGGTAAGGAATCATGCTCCGCCCCCCAAAATCTCCAGGTATTTCCTAACCTGGAGCTGGATTGCCATCTCCAGGTTGGGAAATTCCTGGAGATTTGGGATTGGCACCTGGGAAGGGCAGATTTGGTGAGGGGAGGGACTTCAGCAGGGACTTGAGTTGCCCTTTTCACCAGGGGAACTGAGTCCAATAATAGGTTTAACTTGCGGGCAGAAAGGTACCGGCTGGATATTAGGGAAACATTTTTTACAGTAAGAGTTGTTCAAGAGTGGAATCAGCTACCTAGGGAGGTGGAGAGCTCCCCCTCTCTGGCAGCCTTTATCCAGAGGCTGGAGAAACACTTGTCAGGGATGCTCTAGGCTGCTCTTGCATTGAGCAGGGGATTGGACTAGATGGCCTCTATGACCCCTTCTGACTCTATTATTTTATGACTGGAAATGAGTTTTAATTCTGGGAGATAGCCAGTCCCTACCTGGAGGATAAAATAGACACCACTGTACAATTATCCAAGGATTTAGAAGCTAGTACAGGAGCGAAACACTACATAAACAAAGTGCAAATAGATTTATAAATAGCTACGTGCAATTACATACAATATGAGACATTATATACACAAACAAGGTACACATTCTTCTTCCACAAGCTAATCTCATGTAGTCCAATGGATGCCATTGGACTACGTGAGATTAGCTTGTGGAAGAAGAATGTGTACCTTGTTTGGACATTTAAAAATATGAATATTTATGAATGACTTCTTGTAGGTCTTTTTGTGTATATAATGTCTCATATTGTATGTAATTGCACGTAGCTATTTATAAATCTATTTGCACTTTGTTTATGTAGTGTTTCGCTCCTGTACTAGCTTCTAAATCCTACCTGGAGGATGGCAACCCTATGGAGGATGCGTAGGATTGCCAGGTCCCTCTCCCCCACCAGTGGGAGGCTTTTGGGGTGGAGCCCGAGGAGGGTGAGGTTTGGAGAGGGAAGGGACTTCAATGCCATAGAGTCCAATTGCCAAAGTGGCCAGTTTCCGATCTTTATTGGCCGGAGATCAGTTGTAATAGCAGGAGATCTCCAGCTAGTACCTGGAGGTTGGCAACCCTAAGGATGCAGGACAAAATGCCCCATGAACTCCAACCTCCGCAGGAACAAAATTCCCGAAATGTCACTGCAGTGTAGGAAAATGTAATTCGTCAAGGGAATAATCCAGGAACGAAGTCCAAACGCAGCCGCGTCGGCCCCCCTGTTCCCGTTCAGGCCTTATGGTTTGTTGGCAGCGTGGAAAACGGGTCAGGGCCAACCAAGAATCTGTCGTGTTCCTGAACCAGGACTTAGAGAAGCCGGCAGCCATTTCCTACCGGATGAAAGGGGGAGGTGGCGTTGGAGGAGGCCGCCGCGACGAGGGACAGAGCCGTGGGGCTGGCGGGCCTCCGGAGGTGACCCGGGTGTTTGGTGAGTGAGAACGGGGCACAGGCCAGCAGGGGTAGCAGCCCCTACCCCCTATCGTGGGGCTATCCTCTTGTAATATATATTTTTATTATTTTTCAATAATTCTATACATCTCATTTGACAATACGTCCTATATACCAATCTTTGAATTGATAAAAAAATTAAGGAATTATTAGGAAAATTATTAGGAAAAATATACATTAAAAATACATAAATGATGCTTCAATATGGACGTCCCTCTGCGTCCTCGTTGCGGACGAATTATTATTCAGTATTAAATATAATTAATTATAATTGACTTCCCCACCGACTTCCTCCCTCCCTACAAATTTCTGGTGTCTCCTTTGTATTAATATTTTCTAATCCTTATAAGTCATTGTTTTAATGTTATACTTTCCCCTTATTTAATACATTTCGATAAGCAATAATAATATAATATTAATAATAAAGAGGAAAAAAAGAAGAAGATCATTTAAAAAATGAAAACAGAGACATAACAAAACTCATTGACATAATTTGGGGGCTGTCCTCTTGTAGAGGTAGTGGCGTCCGTCCACTTTGAGCCCCCCTACCAGGCCGGGGGGCTTGCCGTGTGGCAGCAGCTTCCACCCGAGTTGGAAATTTTGAGGGTGCAAGATCTGGGGATTTGGGGAGGGGAGAGACTCCAACAAGGGTGTAATGCCGTAGAGTTCGGGTTGCCAGCTCAGGGTGTTTTTTCCCCCCTCTGCAGGGAAAAACGAAGGCAAGATATCGACGCAGAAAGCTTACCTCTGCCAGCAAGACTCACTTCTGGTTAGTAGTGGGGGGGAGAGTTGTGCAGAATGGGGTGTGGGGTGGTAAAAATATACATAAATGATGCTTCAATATGGACGTCCCTCTGCGTCCTCGTCGCGGACGAACTAGCCGCATGGATTGGAGCGAGCGCCCCGCTTCGACGCGGGCTGTCTTCTGTTTTCCTTCTCCCCAGGCAACACTCACAAATGATATATAGCACTGGTTCCCAACCGGGGGTCCACGGGCCCCCAGGGGTCCGCGAGAACTAAATTAAGGTCTGCGAAACAAAGCTATAAACCCGTAATAAATTAATATCTTCAATTAAAAGGTCTCTATTATAAAAATATATATATTCAAACATTATTCTAAGTGTAATGTTTAACTAACAGTTATGATTAAAGTTTATTTTCAAATTCTCTGAATTTTTATTTTGAACCTTGGGGTCCCTGCACCAAACAAAAAAGTCCTAGTGGTCCCTGGTCAAAAAAAGGTTGGGAACCACTGATATACAGATTGAGTATCCCTTATCCGAAATGCTTGGGATTTTGGGGTGTTTCGGATTTTGAATCATTTCAGATTTTGGAATATTCGCATGCACATAGTGAGATATCGTGGGGACGGGACCCGAGTCATTTATGTTTGCGATATACCTTATACATTTAGCCTGAAGGTGCTCTACAATATTTTATATAAATTTTTAAAATAATGTTGTGCATGAAACAAAGTTGGTGTGCGTTGAACCGTCAGAAAGCAAAGGTGTCCCTATCTCACCAGGAGTTTCGGATTTTGGATAATTTTGGACGTCGGATTTTCAGATAAGGGATACTCAACCTGTTCTCGGCATCCTCCGAACAAATGGTCTCGACTGCTTTCTTTCCTGGGATTCAGATTCTCTTTTCGATCCCAAGTAGCCCCCACCCCATGCCTTTGACACCCCTCCCGTGCAAACGTGCGTGGGAAGAGGCCGATGCTCACGCACCCCTCTTCTTTCTCGGATAGGCCCGCCACATGTCGCAACAGGTGGCTGCTCTCCGGCGGCAGCAGCAAGAATCCGGGGCCGCCCCTGGGCCCCCTCCGGGGTCCAGTCTCAGATCTTCCTCCCATCGAAGTCCAACAAGAACCCAAAAAATAAGCGACTCTGGCCCCAAGCTCATCGTAGCCCAAGCCCTCCAGGTGAGTCTCTTGTGCGTAAAGGAGTCAACAAAAATGGAAAAGATCTGGGAGATTTAATTTCTGCATGGGCAATGGGAGAGGGTAGATATAGGCCTGCCATTTCCCCCTCTCCTTGGCCTGCCAGGTAGTCAAGCAAGGGGAGTGGGTTCTTGTATGCCGGCATTTTCTCTCCTCCTTGGCCTGCCAAGTAGTCGAGCAAGAGATCCAAAGTCTTGCTTCTACCCGCCAAGCTACAGAGGACGTAGGAGTTCCCTAACCAGATCTCGCCACATTTTTCAAGCTAAAAAAGTATTGGCGGGAGGGGGGCTCTTGACTTTGCTTGGGGTCGGCCGGCACTGAACCCTTTACCTGTCACTGTTTCCCTAACTGAAATCACCCCCCCCCCAAAAAAAAATTCTGTTAGTTACTCCGGAAAAAAGACATATTGTACCTGTCTTTTTCCTGTACTAAGAAGCTGGGGGGGCGTTAAATGCTCCACCCTATAGCCACAGTCCTTAATTAATTTTTCCTCCACCCCACATCGTTTCTGGTTTAACAAAGACTTTGGAATCGCTCATCAGAGTTCACACGTTACGTGTGGTTTTGGTCCAAAGTCCCACTCTGCCTAATACAAGAGGCATAGCGGCACTCATGGGTGAGGAAGTAACACTCTGTACATGCTTAGTGGTTCTTTTTAAATCGGTTTCGCGTAGGGTTGCCCACTCCAGGTGGGGAAGTTCCTGGGATTTTGAGGGTGGAGCCTGGGGAGGACAGGGACCTATGTGGGGTTCAAGGCCGTAGAGTCCAGCCCCTCCAAAGCATCCATTTCCTCCAGGGGAACTGATCTCTGCAGTCTGGAGATGAGCTGTAGTTCCAAGGCATCCCCAGGTCCCACCTGGAGGCTGGCAACCCTAGGAGGATGGAGTCTGGGGAGGAGAGGGTATAATGCCATAGAGCCCATCCTGCGAAGCTGCCGTTTTCTCCAGGGGAACTGATCTCTGTAGCCCTGGAGGTCGGTTGTAATTCCAGATCACCCGGCCCCACCTGGAGGTTGGCAACCTCCTCGTTTCACTCATTCCAAGGCTGAGGCCCTCGTCTTCACAAATGAACGAGCGAGGCGGTGAACCCGTTTCCGGGCTGAACCACTTCCGATTTCGAGCGGGCGGCAGCTGAAGTCCCGTGGTTGGATTGCTGTGCATGAAAAAGCAACCCCCTCCCGCACATAGAAAACTAGCATGCCAAGAAGAAAGGCAGATTCGAACCTCCCCGCATGCAAATTTTCTGTCTGCAGGGAATTCTGTTTTGTATGGAGGAGGGCTCCACCGCCCAATTCCACCATCTGCATACCGAAGGGGCGCAATACAGAGCTTTATCACCACCTTAGCTGTAGTTCACGTGGATCTGACCTGGTACCAAAAAACAGGTTCTGGACCGAAAACATGTGGGGTCCTGGCCCAGAATAACTCACTCCTACAATGTTGTCTGCCAGGCCAGGTGCAACCCCCAAGACTGTGAACCCCTGAAACTGCCTTATACTGGATCCAACCTTTCGCAGTATTGTCTACTCTGGCTAGCAGCCACTTTCCAGGCGGAGGCAGTATTGCCTGCTCTGACTGGCAGCTGCTCCCCGGTGGAGGCCTTTCACATCACCTGGTCCTTTTAACGGGCAATGCCAGGCACTGAACCAGCAAATGCTCTGCTGCTTAGCCGCCCCATGCTTTGAAGCCCAGAGGATTGTCCTGCCCTGGAGACATGGCAAGATTTGGCTCATGGGCAGCTTCTGGCTTAGAGGGGACGCTAGTCTGGATGATGCTCCGAACTCGGAGCCCAAACGTAAGCGAGGAGGCTGCTTTTCCATCGCTATAACCTTCCCGGGTGACCTGCTGTTGCCCGAAATTGGATACCTGCTTGCGGACAGCTTACCTGTATTCATTTCACTCATCTGGGAGACAGGCGAATCCGATGTCCTCCCCCACCCATCGCTACCCGCTTGGGAAAAGCAGGCGCCCGAATCCACGATCCTGTTGTGCCGTGACGGCCCAGGTTTGGGGAAAACAGGGGGGGGTTGGGAAGCTTGGGGGTAGAGTTTCAGACTCCCGCAAATTTCTGGGGTGGAGTGGAAAAGATGTGGGGGGGAGGACTTGGAAGTGATCGCAAGCATCCGATGCTCAACAGCGCTAGGATTTTATTCCGGGTTTGGTTCTGGAACCCGCAATCCTGCTCTAGAATCAAAGATCAGTATTGGGAAGTTTGCAATTTGTCTGTTTTTCTTTCCATCCCTTCGCAGAGGGAAGCTGAAAAAAGGACGGCGGAAGGAAACGCGGCACCCCCGAGCCAGCCGCGGGACTGGCCCGCCTTTCAGAAAACTGGTAAGGGGGAGATAGAGGCATCCGAAAATTGCCTGTTTGAGCAGCAGCCTGTCGGTTTTCTTTGATTTTGCGTGTCTCTGGCTGAGGTGCTAGAAGAAGGTGCTAGAATGGAAAGCTTGGACACATTGGAGCACAGGATGGCGTGGGATTCTATGGGGTCCCCTCCTACACCTCTCCTAATTGGCAGAGATTGGGATTTTGTCTAGGGCTACCTGCAAACAGAAATGGAGGACGGATCGCGCCGTTAGATCTGCAGTAGCTGGAAGGGTGGGGCAGCACCAAACACATGAAACTGCTTTCTACTGAATCAGACCCTCGGTCCATCAAAGTCCGTATTGTCTACTCAGGCCGACAGCGGCTTTCCAGGGTCTTTCCCATCGCCTCCTGCCATATTCTTTAACTGGAGATACCGGGGATTGAATCTGGGACCTTTTGCATGCCAAGCAGATGCTCTGCCACTGAGCCACAGCCCCTCTCCCAGTGCCCATGATAAAATTCTTGCTCTTTCCTGTAATTAATGCATACAATAGTGGAAAAGGACAAACATACAACTATATACAATAGTATTTCAATAATCCACAAAGGTATGTATAAAACTATATGTATAAAACTAAAACATTGATTACACTTTGATGTTTCACTCATTTGTGTTGTATTAATTATAGCCTAAGATTCCTGCACTACTTTCCTTATCTTTGATATAAGTGCAGAGGTGTTGATTTTGGCTTGCTTTCCTGTAATTAAGCAGACCAGAATGAAATACAGGTTGAGTATCCCTTATCCGGACTTACCCGAAAACCGGACTGACCCAAAACCCGGCCTTTTTGAGCCGGCATGCAGGCATTGCTCACAGGCCCTCAGCAGTATGCCAGTTTGCTTTCTGATGGTTCAGTGTACACAAAATTATTAAAAATATTGTTTAAAATTACATTCAGGCTATGTGTATAAAGTGTAAATAAAACATAAATGAATTTAATGTTTAGACTTAGGTCCCATCCCCAAAGTATCTCATTACGTAAATGCAGATATTCCAAAATACAAAAAGATCTGAAATACGGACCTCTTCTAGTCTCAACCAATCTGGATAAGGGAACCCTGCGAGGTAGGTTAGGCTGAGAGTTTGTGTGTGACTGGGCCAAGTATTCTGTTGCAAAATGACAATTCGAACCTGGCTCTCCCAGATCCTAGTCCGACACTCTAACTCCCCACACCGCACCGAAAGCTTGTGGAGTCGATAATGCACAACGAGAGACCCGCTTGCAGTAGTTCGATGCAGAAACGCAGACTTGCAGAATTTGGCTTGTGGTGGCGCACGATTTTGATGCTGCGCACCTGCGCATCCCCTTGTGTGGAATTCCATATCAGCATTGTCAGGAACTGTCATCTCAGGAGAAAAGAGCTTTGAGGGTCGAACCGGACAGTAGGTCTGTGCTCCTTAGAGGTCGTTTATGCACGGGAGTTTTCCCTGAGGTTTGCTGCTCGCTGGACCCACACTTTCCTGTTCGGAAACGATGCACTAGCGGTCTCCAAGCTCAAACGGAGTCCCCGCCCCTTGAAATAATGCTTTGTAATTGGCTTACTTTGTAGCGCTTACTGTGAGAGAAAAGCTCTCCTTTCCGAAACCCAATTACTGCATTAAAAAGCATTTTAAGAACAAAAAACAAAAAAAACAGAGCAATCTGAAAGGGGGGAAGAAATCCAAGCCTTTCTTCTGCTCAGAAAGAGCTCTGAGGAAGCAGGAAGTATTTGAATCCCCGCCTCTGGCCATGCTGCTTTGTAACTGGCTGTGAGAGAAACCAAGCTTGTGTGTCCCGCGCTTTGCCTTATGCACGGGGATTTCACCCAGGCTGAGCTCAGGGGAGAGGGAAGAATTGGGTTAACAGAGGAACAGGAAGTCCTGGGGTTTGTGAGGGCTGGCAGCGAGGTCATCTCTAATGGACGGAAAACCTCAGGGGAGGCATTTTTCAGACAGGAATGGCAAGGATAGAAAGAGTGAAAGAGCCACTCTTCGACTGCACAAAGCAGCTGGGCGGCTACAATTGGAAAAGGGGGGAGAAAGGTTTTTTAAGGCCATTTATGCAGGGCTGATCCCCCACGGTCACCCCCGCTGACTGCTCCGGCGTTTCATTTTGATTATGCATGCCTTTCCCGGCCGTCAGAGGTCGCCTCACCCTCCCTGCGCATTTCCATGTGTTTGGCCCGCGTTTTCTGGATTCTCGCTAAAACAGCATCCAGGAAACAAGGGTGAAATGCGTGGGGAAAGCGAGGTGACCACCGATGGTCAGGAACAGCAAGCACAATCAAATCAAAGCCCCGACGCAGTCGGCGGGAGTGACCGCGAGGAAACAGCAATGCATAAATTAGTGTGGCCCGAAGACTAAAAGGGGTCGGTTTTGTTAGCATTGCCAAGTCGTAAGGCTGTGAGTAAGGAAGTGTGCAGACTCTCAAGTTCAACTATTTTATTACTACGAGGCACACACTCAGGATAGCTACAAGACAGGTTCTAGGCCAGGGGTCACCGATCTTTTCGAGCCTGTTGGCACCTTTGGAATCCTGGCACAAAATCGCTTGCGTAAAACGAAGCGCCGGAGCAGTCAGCGGGGGTGACCGCGGAGGGGAAAGCCCTGCATAAACGGCCTAAAACGATCACAGAAAGTCAACATAATGCCTCCTTCCATCCGGCGTTCGCAGCCTCTGAATTTTTGAGGTCATTTATCTCCTTTGCCTTTTTTTTTCTCCCCAGCACCCGGCACCGATCCTGCTTCCAGGATGCGCGCCGGCGAGCTGGTGCGGCACTCCAAGCTGAATTCGGAGCACATCCCCGAGCCGACGCAGAACATACGCAACATTATCAAGCAGTACCAGCAGCCTGCCCGGGTCCCGGAGCCCATCAGGTCAGATAACGTCCCCCCAAAGACCCCCCTCCCCTCTCTGCCTATTATAGGGGCCAAACGACGAGTTCACAATTTTTAATGGGTAGTGCAGGGTCTTCAACTTTGTTGAGCCTGCGGGCACCTTTGGAGTTCTGATACGGTGTGGTGGTTGCAGCCGACAAAACGGCTACCGTAGGAGGCGGAAGCGGCCACAAAACGGCTGCCACGGCTTACCTTCAATATAGCAGAGAAGATCCTTGTGCTGTGGTGGCAGTTGCACTTTTAAAGCCAGCGTGGTGTAGTATTTTGGAGTGGTGGACTCTGATCTGGGGCACCTGGTTTGATTCCCCACTCCTCCACATGTGCGGCGAACTCTAATCTGGAGACCGGGTTCGATTCCCCACTCCTCCACATGAGCGCTGGATGCTAATCTGGTGAACAGGGTTGGTTTCCCCACTCCTCCACATGAAGCCCGCTGGGTGACCTTGGGCTAGTCACAGCTCTCTTACAGCTCTCTCTGCCCCACTTACCTCACAGGGTGTCTGTTGTGGGGAGGGGAAGGGAAGGCGATTGTAAGCCGGTTTGATTCTTCCTTAAGTGGTAGAGAAAATCAGCATATAAAAACCAACTCTTCTCCTTCTCCTCCTCCTCCTCCTCCTCCTCTTCCTCCTCCTCGCTTGGATGCCTCGTTTTCCGCTGATCCGGGGCTCGCTTTTGGGACTCAATGATCTCCTACCTTTTTTTCCCCTTTGCAGGAGGGAAGGGGGGAAAGTCTTTGTGAAGAAAATGGACCCTCATGAAGAAGCTCTGATGATCTTGAAGAAACAGATGTCGGGAACTCCAGAGGCTCCCCAGCCAGCTCCGGTATGCACCTCAATGCCCGTACCAGAGTTGAAGGTGGGTGAAATCAAAGGACTACTGGACCCCAGTGGGCACTGCCAGACCACGCAAAGGAACTGGCAAAACACCCTTTCAATCGGTGCCACGTGGGGGAACTGATCAGCTAGAAAGCCAGACTTGGATTGCGAGAACCGAGTTCAAATTCCTGCTCGGCCAACGAGCCAGACATTGCCAACAAAGAGCCTTGCTTTCTCTGAACTGAACCTTCTTTACCGGGTTGTTGTAAGAATGAAATGAGAGAGGAGGCAACCAGGTGTGCCACCCTGAGCTCTTTGGGGATGGGCCAGGAGCAGTAGCTCAATAAAGAGATAGTTATCAGTTGGGCTGGTAGCTGAGGCTGTACTTTTCACGTCAAAGACTCCAAATTCAACTCCCCCTTATATCTCTGTAGCGAAAAGGGCTAGAGACTTAGGTTTTGCTTCCAAAATGAAAGCTGGGAATTCAGTGATGATATAGTGATGTGTCATTGCTGATTTTTTTAAAAAGCTCTTTAGGTGGAAGGGGAGAATGGTGGTGATGGGAAACTGAGGCAAGCAAAGTACAAGGGGAAATGCCATGCAGTTGCCCTACTGATTGCCTCTGCCCCTTCATAAAGTGTGACTTTTGTATGCAGGCCATTCGCTCACTGCCGGCCAAGGAGGCGATAGCCCTGGTGAAACCTGTGACCAGTGCCAACATTAAGATGATTGTGCCACCGGCCATTCGCCCAACGCCTGCCACCCCCAGATCATTCCCAGGGGCATTCCCAGGTAAACAATTATGTCGTGGTCTGTGGGCTAGAATTCCCCAAGCGGGCCAATTCACACATTACAAAGTCTTGGTATCCCCCATAGGGGTGTGCATTCAGCTTTGCCGAACCAGAAAAAACCCCTGAAAAGTACCTTTTCAGTATTTTTCGGCTTTTTCAGGTGAAAAAAAAGCCCCTTTAAACAGAAGCCAGAAAAGGCTGAATCTGGAAAAGCCAGAAAAAATTAGCTTTTCTGGCTTTTCGGGATTCCCCATTGAAGCCCATGGGGAATCTTTGTGGAGCTTCGGGGGGCTGTTTTTTAAGGTAGAGACACCACATTTGCGGCAAAGCTGCTGGTGACCCTCCCTACAAGAACCCCCAAGTTTGGTAAAGATTGGGTCAGAAGGTCTAATTTTATTAGCCCCCAAATGGACCGGAAAATTGGGGGCCAATAAAATTGGACACCCCCTGACCCAATCTGTACTATACTTGTACTATACTATACTTGTAAGGTTCTTGTAAGGAGAGTCACCAGCAGCTATGCTGCAAATTTGGTGCCTCTACCTTAAAAACAGCCTCCCCAGAAGCTTTTCAAAGATTTTTCATAACAGATAATGAAGGCATTCGCTCCCCCCCGCCCCCCATTACCAGCTATGGTGGATAATCTTCTCTGCGAGATTCTTCAATCTGACATAGGTTCATTATCGGCTATGGGGAATCTTTCTCACAAAGATTCTCCATAGAGTATAACAGAGCTGAAAATTTTCAGATATCAAAAAAGAAAAAAGCTGGGGGGGGGGGGAACCCATAGCGTTATAGGGATCCATCTTTTTCCGGAAATGCTGAAAAATGTTGGGTCTGTTATACCCGAGTCCAAAAAATACTGTGGTTTTTTGTTTTTTGGTGCACACCACTAATCCCCCCATGGGTCCAGTTGATCAGACATATTCTTGCAGTGTTTTGTGTTTGGGAGACAGGCAAATCCACCGTACCCCCCTGCCTTCTGTGTTTCCCCTTCCCATGTAGTTGCTGACTAGTAATTCCTTCCTAGTGTCCGTCTTGCGGCAATTAGGACCCGAGGACGAACAAGTCCAGACGCAGCTTCACCGCCGGTACAGTGATGAGTTCTATGCATACCGCAATGTCTCCTGGAAAATCTACCTCCGGAAAGAGGTATTTGTCCCCCTGGAAGGCTGCTGGTGATTTTGTGAGGAATAAACTGCCCCCCCACCCGAGGTTTATGATGGGGAAGGTTGGGCAGAAAGGTATTCTTCTCTCGCGTCGTTAACACTGATTGAATTAAACTTGTTGAGAGTGGATCTCCTGAAGGAACAATAATGCATCGTTATCTCGTGGAACTCCCTGCCACAAGATGTAGTGACCAGCCACAGGCATGGATGGTTCCGTAGGGGGATTTGTTCAATCCATAGAGGAAATTAGGACTGTCAAATCCTATTAGCCCCTGTTTCTCGATATAGATCTCTCTCTACTAGAGGAGGAAAAAGTAGCGATCTGGGGTGGTGTAGTGGTGAGGGTGTCCGACTAGGATCTGGGAGACCCAGGTTCAAATCCCACATTGTGCCATGGAAGCTCATTGGGTGACCTTGGACCAGTCTCTGTGCCTAGTCTACCTCACAGGGTTGGTGTTATGAGGATTAAACGAAGCAGGAGAGAACGGTGTTGTAAGGTGCTCGGGGTCCTCACTGGGGAGAAAAGCGAGAGTATAAAATAAATAAGTTGCCCCCTTGTTCTGGCAGTGGACTTCTGGGATTCTCATGGCTGTGCTCTATTGGAAACAGGATGCTGGGTGAGATAGGCTGTTCGTCTAATCCAGCGAGACTCTTCTTATTTAAAAAATAATAATAGCAAAGATTGCTGCTGACTTATCTATTATTTATTTCATTTATGCCCCTCCTTTCTCCCCAATGGGGAGCCAAAGCAGCATACGTCAACCCTCCAATTTATCCTTACAACCACCCTGTGAGGTAGACTAGGCTGAGGATGCATGACTGGCCCGAAGCAACCCAGCAAGTTTTCCACGGCAAAGCAGGGATCTGAACTTGGGGTTCCCGGATCCTCGTCAGACACTTTAACCCAGAGGTGTTGAACTCATTTGCTACAAGGGCCGGATATGGCATAAATGTCACTTGGTTGGGCTGGGCCATGCCTCGCCAGCCCAGATCGGGACTGGGGGAGGTTGCTGCCTCGGGTGGCTCGCGGGCCAGATACGAGCTCTCAAGGGGCCGTATTCGGCCCGCAGGCCATATGTTTGACACCCCTGCTTTAACCACTATACCTCGCCTGTTCTCTGATTTACATGCAGTACTGTCTGATCGTCAGAAGATTGTCTTTCCTCCGGTGGATAATCTCTCAACTTCTGGTCTGTTTCTTTGCAGGTGTTCTACCCCAAGGACACCATCAACAATCCGCTTCTGCTAGATCTCATTTTCCGGCAGGTGAGCGTCTCCAAGTGTGTCTATTGCGTGTAGAGTCATAACACGTAGTGTGTCTGTTGCATGTAGAGTCCTCAGTGTTCTGTTGTGCATGACCCAAACATGGTTTCTCTCTCGTCTTAACGCATTATGCACTTTTTGATTGTACCATTTTTTATCAATTTTTATCTTTCGTGATTTGATTCAATAGAGTTATCATAAACTGTCGCGGGGGTCCATATTTGGTAGACAGGGGGTTAGAAATAAACACATAAAATGTAGCTTCTGCCTCTGCATCGTCTACATGAAATGATACCAAGAGTACAGGGTTGAGCACAGTTTCCCATATTTTCCTGAAAGGAAGACCACCCTGAATATTGGACTGGAATCATAAAGTTGGAAAGGACCACCAGGGTCATCTAGTCCAACCCCCTGCACAATACAGGAAATTCACAACTAACTCCCCCCCACACCCCCAGTGACCCATGCCCAGAAGGTGGAGGGACCCCTCTAGGATCCCTGGCCAATGTGGCCCAGTGGAAAATTGCTTCCTGGCCCCAAAGTGGCAATTGGCGTTACCCAGGGCATGAGAGCCAAACACTGGCATATCCCTTCCTGCCCTCCCTCTCATGAACTGCCTAAGTTCATAGAATCAGCATTGCTGACAGATGGCCATCTAGCCTCTGCTTAAAAACCTCCAAAGAACTCCAAACCCACCACTTCCTAAGAAAGCCTGTTCTGGGAGGCCGAAGTTCAAATCTCTACCCATGTCATGGAAGTTTGCTGGGTGACCTTGGATCGTACCCTCTCGGCCTCACCTACCTCACAGGGTTGTTGGGAGGGTAAAATGGAGGAGAAGAATGTAAACCACTCTGGGTCTCCATTTGGGAGTAAGAGGGGGTCTAAAGGAATTAAATAAATAAATATTTTACAAATAGGCGTTGGTAAATCTTCCCCAAGGATTCGTCGCGTCCTTCTGATGCGATGGGTTTCTCCCGCAGATCTTCAACGATACCATGTCTGAGGCCTGCATCCGCATTACCCAGGGGGAGAGGCTCCGCATGAAAGCTCTCTTTGGTAAGCTTTGCTCTTCCAGATTTGGGGGGTTGGTTTGGCGCCCCCTTTTCAACATGTGTGGGGTTGGCCTCGGTAGCGTCCCTTGCAGCCTCTGGCAGGGTTTTCGTTCCTTTCTGGTTGGCGTTGCACCACTTATGAGGTAGGCTCGTTTCTGGCAGGTAATACCAGGCAGGGGGTAGGGTTGCCAGCTCTGGGTTGGGAAATTCCTGGAGGTTTGGGGGTGGAGCCTGGGGAGGGTGAGTTTGGGGAGAATGTAGGGTTGCCAACCTCCAGGTATTTAGTGAGCTAAAGTGCAAAAAGTGATTTTATAAGCTACTCAGTTACATACACTCACATATAAATACATTGTAGGTTACAACCTATTGATGAATGCATCAATGTAACCTACAACTTATTGATGAATGCATAGAAATATAAGAAGACCATTGTTTGTAAGTATAGGCTGCAATTTCAGAATAGCACATGGCATATATGTCATGTTTTAAATATTGTTAGATATTGACTGTCTGTAATTATGAATGTATATTTTGTACTTATTTAATTACATAGGAAGGACTGATGAAGAATTTTTAATTAAGAATCTGAAACGGCTGTATCCTCATCTAGACTCTGGCTTCAACAAGACTATATGATATTGCATTTCAAGAATACTTACTGTACTCTTTCAAGAGACAATTTTGAACTTTTTTTCTGCGCTGCACTTTAGTCACCTTATTTGTCTGTTAGATTGTAGGTCATGTCTATGTATTTATATGTGAGTGCATGTAATTGAGTAGCTTATAAAATCACTTTTTGCACTTTTGCTTACTAGCTTCTCGCTCCTGTACTAATTTCCTAATCTATTGATACCAGTACAGTGGTGCCTATTTTCTCCCCAACCTCCAGGTATTAGCTGGAGATCTCCCACTATTACAACTGATCTCCAGCCAACAGAGATCAGTCCCCCTGGAGAAAACGGCCGCTGTGGCAATTGGACTCTATGGCAATTAAGTCCTTCCCCTACCCAAACCCCGCCCTCCTCAGGCCCCGCCCCAAAAACCTCCCGCCGGTGGCGAAGAGGGACCCGGCAACTCTAGTAAAATACCATTGATTCCAACCACCAAAGCAGCCGTTTTCTCCCAGCTGATCTCTACCGTCTGCAGATCAGTCGTAACTCCAGGAGATCTCCAGGCCTGAACTGGAGGTTGGCAACGCCAGCCAGGGGGACTGACCTCTGTTTCTCTCTGCAGCGGAAAACAAGCTCGATTCCTTCAGCCCGGTGGCCGACGAAAGCGTGAAGAAGGAGATCGTCAACGTTGCGCGGGATGGGTGGGAAGTGTATTTTTCTCGCCTTTTCCCAGCTACGGTAAGAGAGCCCGTTGCCCTGGAGTTAGGAATTGGGGCCTTATCATGCAGATGTTCCCCCACAGTTTGCATCCGTTTTTATTATCCAGAGGTTTTTTGGGGTTTTTTTGGAAGATCGGTTTTCTTAATGAGCCAGTCTGAGCGATAGGTGTAGGGGTTAAGAGAGGAGCACTCTAATGTCGAGAACCGGGTTCGAATCCCCACTCCTCCACATGAGTGGCAGACTCTAATCTGGAGAACCGGGTTTGATTCCCCACTCCTCCACATGAGTGGTGGACTCTAATCTGGAGAACTGGGTTTGATGCCCTGCCCTTCCACAGAAGCAGCGGACTCTGATTTGGAGAACCGGGTTCGATTCCCCACTCCTTCACATTAAAGTTCTCTTCGAGCTCTCTCAGCCCCACCTACCTCACAGGGTGCCTGTTGTGGGGAGAGGAAGGGAAGGAGATTGTCAGCCAGTTTGAGACTCTTTGAAGGTAGAGAAAAGCGGGGTTTAAAAACCAACTCTTCTTCCTGGAGGTTTGCTTGTCTCCTAGGGTTGCCAGGTCCCTCTTCGCCACCGGTGGGAGGTTTGGGGGGCAGAGCCTGAGGAGGGGAGGGACTTCAATGCCGTAGAGTCCAATGGCCAAAGTGGCCATTTTCTCCAGGGGAACTGGTCTCTATCGGCTGGAGATCAGTTGTAATAGCAGGAGATCTCCAGCCACCACCTGGAGGGTGGCAACCCTATTGTTTCCCTATTATGAACGGTACCTGCCCATGCTAACCGTTCCCTCTCGATCCTTTAGGGCAGCGTCGGCACTGGAGTGCAGATCTTGGCGGTGTCCCACACGGGGATTAAGCTTCTGAGGCTCGTGAAAGGCACCAACCTGCCCGGGGAACAGCTGCGGGTGCTGCGGGGCTACGGGTAAGGCCGCGGAGAGGGATGAGCCGGGGGTCTCTCCGACGGAGACGGCAGCGTGAGGAGCCCCATGTGGGCTGGGCGAGGAGCAGGGGCTGCCATCCGGCAGACACAATAGACACAATACTCCTATTGATGCAGGCCAGAATAGCATTGGCCTTCTTAGCAGCCATGTCACACTGTTGACTCGTGTTCAGTTTGTGGTCCACTAAGACTCCCAGATCTCTTTCACATGTACTGTTGTCAAGCCAACTCTCTCCCATCCTCTACCTGTGCCTTATGTTGTTTCTGCCTAAGTGAAGTACTTTACACTTCTCCCTATTGAAATCCATTTTATTGCTTATGGCCCAGCTCTCCAGTCTATCAAGGTCATTCTGAACGCTGACCCTATCCTAGTATTAACTACCCCTCCTAACTTGGTGTCATCTGCAAATTTGATTAGCATGCTCTCTATCCCATCATCCAAGTCATTTACAAAAATATTAAATAGTACTGGTTCCAAGACAAT
Source organism: Euleptes europaea (assembly GCF_029931775.1). NCBI lineage: Eukaryota > Metazoa > Chordata > Lepidosauria > Squamata > Sphaerodactylidae > Euleptes > Euleptes europaea. The sequence goes on from NC_079332.1 coordinate 15,364,216, forward strand.
GGTAGAGAAGTATGGAATAAAATGTATGGAATAAAATGTGGCTCTTTAAAAAATGCAATGAAATAAAATATTCATTTATAAAAATTTATATTACTCTAACTTGTATGAAAAAAATGTATTATTTATTTACCTCATTTATGCCCCGCCTTTCTCCCCAATGGGGAGCCAAAGGGGTTTACCTCATTTGTTCTCCATTTTATCTTCACAATGACCCTTTGAGGTAGGTTAGGCTGAGAGAGCATGCCTGGGCCAAGGTCACCGAGAAAGCTTCCATGGCAAGGTGGAGATTCGAACCTGGGGGGCCCAAGATCCTAGTCTGACGCTCTAAGTGCTACACCACACTGCCTCCTATTTTTCGTAATAGGACTCTTTAAGGGGAAACAATCCCTGCTCTTCCTTCCTGGTAAATAGGGGTAGCTCTGGGTGGGAAATGCCTGGAGATTTTGGGGGTGGAGCCTGAGGAGGATAGGGTTTGGGGAGGGATCTCAATGCCATAGCGTCCAATGGCCAAAGTGGCCGTTTTCTCCAGGGGAACCGATCTCTATCGGCTGGAGATCAGTTGTAATAGCAGGAGATGATCTCCAGCTAGTACCTGGAGGTTGAACTCAATCAAAGGGGTTGAACTCAATCAACCTTGCAATATCAGAATATAACTGAAAAATTACACTCCAACACAAGATAGTGTGTATAATAGTAGTATTGCATTCACAAAATCAAAATGCGCATAATACAACTTGTGCGCTAGCAACAACAACAACAACACAAGGGAACAATATACAATGTGCAATGTATAGGATTACAGGACAAGCAATGGGCTTCCGGTAAATCTTCCCATTTCGCTCATGCTTCATCAAACTTGAAATTCCTCACAGTTGGATTGTATTCCATGAAAACATATCCAAAGTAAAGGTTTGTGCCTTCAGTTTACTATCGGGTGGCTGGGTTGGCAACCCTACCAGCCACCACCTGAAGGTTGGCCACCCTACCCATGGGTGCGCTGTGTGACATGATGGAGCCACGCTGGATCTTGGTCAATTGGTACTGATGACACCCTCCCATCTTTAAAATGACGGGACCCTAAAAAGCCTGGGTGAAAATTCAAATTGTGGCCTGGAGCCTCAAGGAGAGGATTAAGGGGGGGGGGGGGCGTTCTCCCAGCCTGACGGTCAACCCCGTCTTCTCCTCGCCCCCAGTTACAGCGACATCCTCTTCGTGACCATCCCCTCCAAGAACATGTTGGAATTCAACCTCACCAACGAGAAGCTCCTCCTCTTCTCCCCCAAAGCGCCCCAGGTGAAGGCCATGGTGGACTACTTCATCACTGAGCTCAAGAAGGTGAGCGCCGCTGCAATCCGGGGAGGCGGAATGAGTAGGGTTGCCAACCTCCAGGTACTAGCCGGAGATCTCCCCGCTATTACAACTGATCTCCAGCAGAGATCGGTTCCCCTGGAGAAAATGGCCACTCTGGCCATTGGACTCTAGAGCATTGAAGTCCCTCCCCTCCCCAAATCCCACCCTCCTCAGGCTCCACCCCAAAAACCTCCCACTGGTGGTGAAGAGGGACCTGGCAACCCTAGGAATTAGGGCCAGGGGAAAGGTGTCAAGGCGGGTCCCCCGTGGGGCACCTGGTTCTTATGTAGGTCTTTTAATGCTGAATGGCCACGATGACTCAAGGCAACCTCCACATCTGGGGGCAGTCTACCCGGATCCCAGTGTTTGGAGACAAAACTAGGCTTTGAGCTCTATGCCTTGTTTGTTGGGTACCAATTGGCTGTTTTTGGAAAACAGGATGATGGTCTAGATCAGTGGTTCCCAAAGTGGGACGTACCACCCCCTGGGGGGCTGTGGGATTACCTAGGGGGGAACTAAGAGGCAAGAGGGCAGCAGGGGGGCGCTAGAGGTGGGCCCTTTCAATGGTGTTGTTCACTAATTTACAATGGATCAAGCTATGGCACCCTGCTGGCAAATTTGGTGGAAACGATCAGACTTTTTTCGCCAGACTTTGAAGAGCTGGTACCACTGGGTCAAGTCCATCAGTTTTGTTGAATAAATTTCAACTGGGAAGTTTTCATTTGGTTTTGAATAGATGTGCTATTAATTGTTACTGTTTTGAAATTGTATTGTTGTTATCTCCTTTAGTGAGTCATGCAAACCCCTATTTTAATAATGCTTTTTGTAGGATAGGGTAGGGGGTGCTGGGGTTGAGTTTGCGGAACCGAGGGGGCGGTGGCCCGAAAAGTTTGGGAACCACTGGGCTAGATGGACTAGGTTCGCCATGTCCAGGTTGAGAAATACCTGGAGATTTTGGGGGCGGAGCCTGAGGAGGGCAGGGTTTGGGGAGAGGAGGGACCTCAATGCCATGGAGTCCAATGGCCGAAGTGGCCATTTTCTCCAGGGGAACTGATCTCTATCGGCCGGAGATCGGTTTTAATTGTGGGAGATTTCCAGCTAGTACCTAAGATGGACCACAACAAACAAAAAAAGTGGGGGAACTCAACCACATAAATACAGGGAGCGTCAAAGGTTGAGCTGAAAACTACAAACTGTAGCAAAATAATTATATTTATTACAAGGTGTACATTCGAAATTTGTTAAAAAACACAGGACCCGGAATGCAGGCTTCATATAGAATCATAGAGTTGGAAGGGACCACCAGGGTCATCTAGTCCAACCCCCTGCACAATGCAGGAAATTCACAACTACCTCCCCTCCCCACACCCCCAGTGACCCCCTACTCCATACCCAGAAGATGGCCAAGATGCCCTCCCTCTCATCATCTGCCTACGGTCATGGAATCAGCCTTGCTGACAGATGGCCATCGAGCCTCTGCTTCAAAACCTACAGGGAGGGAGAGTTTACCACCACATCAGCTACAAAAATCGAATCCACGTAAATGACCAATACTGGACCACATTGCCTCAGCCCCCCAGCCCTTGCCTGTTCCAAACCTCAGCTGGCTCCTGGAATGCGGTCCGTGGCATGGCTACATTGCCCTGCCCGCCTTCGGAAGCACCCGTGCCCCCCCCCACACACACACAACGTCCCCTTCCTCCGCTCACGTTTCCTCTCCCCCACTCCAGGATTCGCAATACGTGGTGGCTATCAAGAACTACATCACCAACGACAAGAGCCTCTTGAGTTTCCATAAAGGAGACATCATCTGCCTCCGCCCCATGGAAGGCTTGGGGAAAGGTGAGTCCCCTGGCGTCCTTGGATGGGATGGGGGGGAGGTGAGAAAGGAATAGCTCACACAGTGGTCTCCCCGCAACCATATCATTTTGGAGTAAAATTGGAGGCTCCCGGCATTGATTATCCCCATCCCCACAGACCGCTATTATGGCTGCGTGGTGCGCAAGAAAGTGATGCTGCTTGAGGACGTGAAGAAGGGGACTCTGGATTTTGGTGGGTGGCTCCTGTGTGGTGTGCCCTGCTGTGGTGTGACCCCCCGTGCCCCACGCTCTCGTCTGCAGCCGAATTCCCCCTTTCTCTCCCTGTGTGATTCTTCTCTCTCTTGATCAGATTCACTACTGAGAGCCCAGCCGATAAGCAGGGGGACAGGGGAAAGAGCACACTAGGACAGATCTAAGACATTTAGTGTCAGTTCACAGGAAGACATGAAGCTGCCTTTTACTGAATCAGACCCTCGGCCCATCAAAGTCAGTATTGTCTGCTCAGATGGGCAGGGGCTCTCCAGGGTCTCAGGCAGGGGTCTTTCCCATCACCTACTGGCCTGGTCCCTTTAACTGGAAATGCCAGGGATTGAACCTGGGACCTTCTGCGTGCCACACAGATGCTGTACCACTGAGCCACATCCCCTCCCCACGGCTCTCCAGGGTCTCAGGCAGAGGTCTTTCCCAACACCTATAGCCTGGTCCTTTTAACTGGAGATGCTGGGGATTGAACCCGGGACCTTCTGCATGCCAAGGAAGGAGATGCTCTAACACTGAGCCACGCCCCCTTCCCATGGCTGTCCAGGGTCTCAGGCAGAGGTCTTTCACATCACCTACTTGCCTGGTCCCTTTCACATCACCTACTTGCCTGGTCCAGGGTCTCAGGCAGAGGTCTTTCCCAACACCTATAGCCTGGTCCTTTTAACTGGAGATGCCGGGGATTGAACCTTCTGCATGCCAAGCAGAGGCTCTACCACTGAGCCACGGCCCCACCCCTAACACATGAAGCTGCCTTATACTGAATCAGACCCTTGGACCATCAAAGTCAGTATTGTGTACTCAGACCGGCAGCGGCTCTCCAGGGTCTCAGGCTGAGGTCTTTCACATCACCTACCTACCTAGTCCCTTTAACTGGGGACGCTGGGGATTGAACCTGGGACCTTCTACATGCCAAGCAAGCTCTACCACTGAGCCACGGCCCCTCCTCTAATATGTTCCAAATATGTCAGGCTGAAGGGAACAAGAGCCAGCCAGTACCCTTGTTCGAGACCACCACGCAAGCTTGACCCGCAAGCTTCTGTCGCAGGGGTGTCGAACTCAATTGTTACGAGGGCCGGATATGACATAAATGTCACTTGTTTGGGCCGGGTCATGCCTCGCCAGCCCCGATCGGGGGGGGGGGGCTGGCTGCCTCGGCTGACCCGCGGGCCTTATGTTTCACACCCCCTATTCTATCGGCAGCATCGCAGACCGATTTTGGTCTTCGCACTACAAGAAGAACACTCCATCCATTCTTCTTGCAGTTCCCTACTTTGGGCAGAGCTTGGTGGGGGTGTGCAAGCAACGTTGTCCTGCATGGCCCTCTTTTGCGGGTTCGAGCACTGCCAAAATAACCCCCTATCTTCCACTCTATGACACAGGGCATAATTGCCCAAGAAATTCTGTTTCGTCTGCCTCCCCTGAGGCTGTTGCAGTAGAGGCTTTGTGTGAGAGACAGCTTGGTGTAGTGGTTAAGAGCGGTGGACTCTAATCTGGAGAACCGGGTTCGATTCCCCGCTCCTCCACATGAGCGGCGGACTCTAATCTGGAGAGCCGGGTTGGTTTCCCCAATCCTCCACGTGAAGCCTGCTGGGTGACCTTGGGCCAGTCAGGGTTCTCTATGAACTTTCTCAGCCCCACCTATTTCACAAGGTGTCTGTTGTGGGGAGGGGAAGGGAAGGCGATTATAAGCCAGTTTGAGACTCGGTAAAGGTAGAGAAAATCGGGGCATTACAAACTTCTTCTTTTTCTTTTCCTTCTCCTTCTCCTCCTCCTCCTCCTCCTTCTCCTTCTCCTCCTTCTCCTCCTTCTCCTTCTCCTTCTCCTCCTTCTCCTTCTCCTTCCCCTTCTCCTTCTCCTCCTTCTGCTTCTCCTTCTCCTTCTCCTTCTCCTTCTCCTTCTCCTCCTTCTCCTTCTCCTTCTCCTCCTCCTCCTCCTCCTCCTCCTCTGATGTTTGCGTGATGTTAAAACCATCCTGATACAATACACTATGGGGGGGGGAGAGATATCTTAGCCGAATCCCCAGGCGGTTAAAGGAATGCCTTCCTAACGCAGGTTGGAAGTTTGGGGCCATCTACGGGAAGTCCGGCTTCTTCCCGGCCGACTGTGTCCAGCCAGCGGCGGCGCCGGACTTCATCCACCTGCCGCTGGAGAAGAAGGAAGAGCCACAGGACAAGCAAGGGAAAGTGGCCATCCCGGCCTCGGTGGCCGTGGCTATCGCGTCGGCAGCGGTGGCTCAGGAGCTCGATAAGAAGACGGAGGCGAGTACAATTGGCTGTTACGTGGAGTTCCCTAAAGCAGGTGGGGGGGTTCTTCCAGGGCGGGAATTGTTTGGGACAAGGATGGAGGAGGGCAAGTTGGTTCGAGGCTCCTTTGAAATCTTCAAGCGGGAAGCCAAACACATTTCCTGCTTTTGGGCAGGAAATGCCTGCCGCTGACACATGAACACATGAAGCTGCCTTCTACTGAAGGTCCGTCAAAGTCAGTATTGTCTACTTTGACTGGCAGCGGCTCTCCAGGGTCTCAGGCAGGGGTCTTTCCCATCACCTACTTGCCTAGTCCCTTTAACTGGAGATGCTGGGGATTGAACCTGGGACCTTCTGCATGCCAAGCAGAGGCTCTACCACTGAGCCACTGCCCCTCTCCATGGCTCTCCAGGGTCTCAGGCAGAGGTCTTTCCCATCACCTACTTGCCTAGTCCCTTTAACTGGAGATGCCAAGGATTGAACCTCAGACCTTCTGCATGCCAAGCAGAGGCTCTACCACTGAGCCATGGCCCCTCCCCAAAACACATGAACACATGAAGCTGCCTTATACTGAATCAGGCCCTTGGTCCATGAAAGTCAGTATTGTCTACTCAGACCGGCAGCAGCTCTCCAGGGTCTCAGGCGGAGGTCTTTCACATCACCTACTTGCCTGGTCCCTTCAACTGGATCTGTCCTGGCGTTATCCGGCAGGCTTTCTGCACGTGCCCAGGGAGACCGCATGCCTTTCTCTTCCCGCAGGTCTCTCAAGCCAGCGAATACGCTGAGGACTTTGAGGGAGCCAAGGGTGAAATCCCCCACGGCGGCCCCTACGCCATGCTGGAGTTTGCCAAGAAGTATTTCCGAGAAGGGCAGAGGGCAAAGATGTGAGTGCGCGCGGACAGACGTGGGGCCTGGAATCCTTTAGGGCTTGGTTGCAGTCGAGAAATCGGAGGCCGTCGTCTCGAGGGTGTTGTGTCAGAGTTCCTATCCTGAGACCGCAGTCCCCTCTGTAAGAGAACGAGGAAATTCCGGGCTGCTGCCACCACGCCCCGCCCTCCTCTGCACACCAGTTAGTTAGAACACCCCTGCCACGGTTTACGTGCGCGATCGCATACCCTGGGATGGAAGAGAGGTGAGTGGAAGAGCCTCCGTCCCTTACCGCGGGCCGGTTGCAGCTTGTCGCGAACCCTCTGATTCATGGCACCGGTCAGCTTTCGAAGGCGCAAACGTATGGGGAGTTGGGATGCGATACGTCGGGGATTATCTGGTCGTGAGAATTGGCCCGTGAACTCAACTTGGGGGAGGTGCGGGGAGGAAAAAGCCCGGCCTATAGATCTAACAGACTAGAGTTAACAGACCGAAGCCAGAACCCCAGTGGTTGATCTCGAACCCCTTGAGGAATGACACAATTCCTCTTCGCATGCTGCCGATGCTGGTCTTATGATGGGCCAGTTGCGTCTCCCCTTATCTTCTAGCTATTGCATTTGCAACCCTCGAGTTTGTTGCCCAGAGAATCCGCAGTGTGTGTAAAGGGGGTAGGTTGGATTGGGCTTCGGGGCTTTGCTTGGATTGGGCTTGCATTTTCCAACCGTCACAGGTTGCCTCGCTCTCCCCGCACATTTCCGTGCGTTTCCCCCGCATTTTCTGGACGCTGGCTAAACACGAATCCAGAAGACGCAGGCAAATTGAGAACGAGTAGGGAGAGCGAGGCGACCTCCGACGGTCAGAAAATGCAAGCATAATCACAGCAAAGCCCCGAAGTAGTTGGGAGGGTGACTGCAAGGAAACAGCCATGCATAAATGGCCATTGGGTCATTCTAATTTTGGCACTTCAGCAGCATGTAACAGGGCAGCACGCTACCCCCGGTCCGCTCGATAAATGCGGTGACCGTTTTGTGTGAATAGGCCAACACCCGTAATTTTCAGCTTCAGGAGATGTGAGCACGTGCCGTCGGAAAATCCGGATTTCCGATCGGGCCTACAGTAGCGGGACAATACACACGTTTGCCCCATTCACACAAAATGGTGACCGCTATCTCCCCTTAAGGGGCAGGTGGATTGCCAAAACCATAAGAACCAAACTATATGGTTGTCCTGATTAAACCCTCTTTCCTGTGCTCTAGTTTTAAAGATTTTTTTTTTAATGTTTGAATTCTTTATCTTCTCCCTTAGACCCATAAAAGCTCTTTAATGATGTGCAGAATAATACAAATGTACACAGGGGGAAATTGACCCAATTTGGACAACCCTTGTCGAGGAAACACTTTTCCTCAATTGAACTACAAGAAGTCCTTTTGGGTGGGGGGCGGAGAGGGAGCAGGGCTTTTTGCAGGAGCCAGAACCGAAGGAAAGTAGGAAGGTCTTTTGCGCAGAGGGTATCTTCCTGGAAACAAAGGTGGAGTTTATGCGTGACGTTCATTACAGGGACCCCAACAAGCTAAAATCCAAGAAAGGCATTGAATCGAAGGGTGTGGAAGATGTTCTGAAATTCACCAAGGTAACGTCGGTTGATTTCTTTATCAATAGCGATTTACTAATGCATGTATTTGGGGGTGAGGGGGTTGGACAAGATCCCACTGCAGGGTGCCAAGGGTTTCCAACTGGGGCTATGGCGTTAGGGCCCAGTTATCTTATGCTCTGTACCACCATGGTGGACCATGAACAGAGGAAACAGTTGGCTTGGTATTCTTTTGCACTGTAGTTCCACCCCTACAGGTGGCCAGAATGTGGTACTAAGCTCCCAGAACAATCTAGCAAGGATCAGTTAGAAGAAGATGATGGAGAAGAAGAGTTGTTTTTTATACTCCAACTTTCTCTGCCACTTAAGGGAGAATCAAACCGGCTTACAATCGCCTTCCCTTCCCCGCCCCACAACAGACACCCTGTGAGGTAGGCGCGGCTGAGAGAGCTGTGACTAGCCCACGGCCACCCAGCTGGCTTCATGTTTGGGAGTGAGGAAACAAATCCAGTACACCAGATTAGCCTCCGCCGCTCATGTGGAGGAGCGGGGAATCAAACCCGGCTCTCCGGATCAGCGTCTACCACTCCAAACCACCGCTCTTAACCATGACACCATGCTGGTTAAAATCAGAAGCAATTTTCCCTTTGTCCATTTGCATTGAGTCTGCCCCGAACCGGATGCTTCTCAGCTCCTGTCGGCGGTCTGCGCCCGGTTTCACCTCCTCCTAGGTTTTCAATCCAATTGTTCATTGCCATCGAAGAAAATATTGGATGCCCTTACCACGGGCAGTTCGCTATCACTAGGCTGCAGCTGCTATGTCTGTGACGGTCTTGCCAAGCTTCTGCTTCCTCTTCATCTCCTCTCTGTTCCTTTTCAGTCCCCCATCCAGGAGTCGCTCATTGAATTCACAGACAGCAGCCTGAATAAAACTGCGGCAGAGGCTTTCCAAGGTAAAGCACCTGGATCTGCCTTTTCCCAGAAGTTTTCCATAAAGGTCTAGCCAATGGGGATTTTTTTTTTACCTCCGTAACCAGGAAGCTCAGGGGTGATCTCTAAAAAGCCTGGCATGTGGTTCAGTTTGAGATGGGGGTGGGTGGGGGAAGCCAGGTGCGGCAGGCACCGACTGGCTAGCGCCAATGCTGTCGCCCAAACGCATCAGATCCCCTCCAATCTCCAGAGCAATTCTGTGATTGAGGGCAAAGATAAACAGCCTACCCAGGCCTTCTCAAGGATCAAGTCAAAAGAGATCCCTCCCAACGCCTGTTCCATGCAATACGTTCGCTGGAGGTGCTGAGAATTTGAACGCGGGACTGCAGGCAAAGTACCAATGAGCCACAGCCCTTCCCCACACGATCGTGTGCGTGGTTCAGTAGAAAAGAGAGACAGTCCACTAGCACCTTAAAGAGTAACCACATTTCTGGCAGGGTATGAGCTTTTGTGAGTCAAGGCTCACGAAAGCTCATACTGGAAGAAGAGGAGGAGGAGGGGGGAGGAGGAAGAGGTTTTTATGGGATGACTTTCTCTACCTTTAAGGAGTCTCAAACCGGCTTACAATCTCCTTCCCTTCCTCTCCCCGCAACAGACGCCTTGTGAGGAGGGTGGGGCTGAGAGAGTTCAGAGACAACTGTGGCTAGCCCAAGGTCACCCAGCTGGCTTCATGTGTAAAGGCGGGGAAACCAACCCAGTTCACCAGATTAGAGTCTGCAGTTCATGTGGAGGAGTGGGGAATCAAACCGGGTCCTCCAGATTAGAGTCCACCACTCTCAACCACCGCACCACGTTAGCTCTCGAGCTGTGACTCACGAAAGCTCATGACCAGATCTGAAGAAGTGAGCTGTGGCTCATGAAAGCTAGAAATTTTTGTTAGTCTTTAAGGTGCCACTGGACCCTTGCGGTTTTCTCCTGCTATAGACAGACTAGCATGGCTACCCATCTCCATTTCTGTGCGTAGGGGATTATGAATGCAGTGTGGTTGGGTAACGGGCTTTGCCTTCTCTGTCCCCATGCACTGTTGTGTCCCATTGGGGAAATCCATCCCGTTGCCTCTCACGGGCCTGTTTCAAGTAACGGCGAATTTGACCCTCTGCGTGCGCCCAGGGAAAAATCCCAAATGACTTGGGTGTTTTTTCCCTCCCCTCTAGCTGTGATGAAATTCATGGGCGACCTTCCGCTCAAGGGCCAAACAGACCTAGAAGTGGTTTGCTCTCTTCTGAAGGTAAGGCGAGCTCACAGCCTGGGGCAGAAAGTCGCCTATTGGGTAGCATGCTTTGCCTTCTGGGTAGCATGCTACCTCCTTGGGGTCAAATCCCCCCCTTAGGCCATTTAAGCATGGCCTTTTCCTCATGGTCGCCCCGCCAACTACTTCGGGGCTTTGCTTTGATTTTGCTTCCATTTTCCGACCGTCAGAGGTCGCCTCGGTCTCCCCGCGCGTTTCCGGGCATTTCCCCCGCGTTTTCTGGAGGCTGGCTAAACACAAATCCAGAAAACGTGGGCAAAATGTGCGGGGAGAGCAAGGCGACCTCTGACGGTCGGGAAATGGGAGCATAATCAAAGCAAAGCCCCGAAGTAGGCAGCGGGGTGATTCAAGTCACTTATAGACCAACTGAAATGACTAAACTGAGGCTGTCGTATTTTGGTCACGTCATGAGACGACAAGAGTCACTGGAAAAGACCGTCATGATAGGAAAAGTTGAGGGCAGCAGGAAAAGAGGAAGACCCAACAGGAGATGGATGGACTCCATAAAGGAAGCCACAGCCTTCAACTTGCAAGATCTGAGCAAGGCTGTCAAAGATAGGACATTTTGGAGGACTTTCATTCATAGGGTCGCCATGAGTCGGAAGCGACTTGACGGCACTTCACACACATACACATAGACCAACAACATTTCCAGGGTAACCTTCTCCTCATTGTCTTCATTGGACTCTATAAGACTACTAGGCATTTCAGTATAAGCATCCGAGGGACAAGGATCCCGTCGTCAGATACAAAGGTGCTGTTGGACCTCGAATTTGGTGAAGATATACCCTTCCAACGTTGTCAGGCTTTGGGCCTGAGGTAGGGTTCCCAGCTCCGGGTTGGGAAATACCTGGAGATTTTTGGGGTGGAGACTGAGGAGGGCGGGGTTTGGTGAGGGGGAGGGACTTCAATGCCATAGAATCCAATTGCCAAAGTGGCCATTTTCTCCAGGGGAACTGATCTCTGTCGGTTGGAGATCAGCTGTAATAGCGGGCGATCTCCAGCCACCACCTGGAGGTCGGCAACCCTAGCCAGAGGTAGCCATAGTGGACTCTGTTGACCAGCTCTCTTAGGCCTTTGTCCAGAGAGGACAGTTGGCACGACCGCTTCTCCAGGCGGTAAGAGAGAAGCCTGTTGGGGCTGTGACCCCCTCCCCGCCATGGGGCTTGTTTCATTACACCCTCGCCCCTTCTCTCCTCCTCCAGCTTTGTGGAGAATACGAGGTGATCCGAGATGAGGTTTATTGCCAGATCATGAAGCAGGTCACGGACAACTCCAGCTCCAAGGCGTACGTGAGTCTCTCTATACTGCAGAAGTGTAAAAGGCGCAGGAGTCTGGAGACCAAGCCCTGTGAGGAAAGGTTGAAGGAGCTGAGTATGTTTAGCCTGAAGAGGAGAAGACTGAGAGGGGATATGATAACCATGTTCAAGTACTTGAAGGGCTGTCACATAGAGGAGGGGGCCGAGTTGTTTTCTGTTGCCCAAGAAGGTTGGACCAGAATCAACGGGTTGCAATTAAATCAAAAGGGTTTCCATCTAGACATTAGGAAGCATTTTCTAACAGTTAGAGTGGTTCCTCAGTGGAACAGGCTTCCTCGGGAGGTGGTGGGCTCTCCTTCCCTGGAGGTTTTGAATCAGAGGCTAGATGGCCATCTGTCAGCAATGCTGAGTCTATGACCTTGGGCAGATCATGAGGGCACCTTGGCCATCTTCTGGTCATGGAGTAGGTCACTGGGGGTGTGGGGGGGAGGTAGTTGTGAATTTCCTGTATTGTGAAGAGGGTTGGACTAGATGACCCTGGTGGTCCCTTCCAGCTCTATGATTCTATGAAAGGGCCAGCTGGGTGCTCCAGCCTGGCTGCCAGAGCAACCTGGGAAAGGGTGCAGGAGGACAGAGCACAGATGGGCACCCTTCCTCAATGATGACAAAAGAGGCACAGCTAGAACCCCGGTAATGGAGGGCAATTACCCACCAAGTAAGGGGGCTGCTCGCCGACCCTCAGCTGTCCGCCCGGCGGAAGCAGGCCAGCAGAAAGGGGGGGTGATCAACGTTACTTCCAAGTTTACCCTGGAAGTGACAGGGACGCTCTAGCATATTCCCCCCAAGCTAGAGCATCTCTGTCACTTGGGGTTATTGCACCAATCCCCCCCCCCGCTAGGGTTGCCAGTTCCCTCTTTGCCACCAGTGGGAGGTTTTTGGGCCTCAGCCTGAGGGGGGCGGGGTTTGGGGAGGGGAGGGACTTCATCGCCGTAGAGTCCAACTGCCAAAGCGGCCATTTCCTCCAGGGGAACTGATCTCTCTCGGCTGGAGGTGAGTTGTAATAGCAGGAGATCTCCAGCTAGTACCTGGAGGTTGGCAACCCTACTCCCCAGCCCCACCACAACGAAGCTCCTGCTGGTGGCGAGGGAGGACCTGTCAACCCTGGGTACAACACATATAGGACCTGTAGGGTAGTGGCACTGGATTGGTGACCTGGCGTCGCCTGATCTCCAGGACTGGGAAGTGCCAACAGCCCAGGTTGAATTGCACAGAGTTTCCTCCTGTTAGGTTCCTCCTTCAAGGCTATGCTGCCTGGGCCCTCCGGAGGTCCCATCTGTGATTGGTGTAAGCGTGATTTTTGTGGGGGGGAGGCAGTGTAAGATCTCCAGGGTGCAGATGGACATGTAACATGCAGCCTATTCTCCATGGATTTTTGTGTGTTTTGTGTAGGGACAGCTGCCAGAAAGGGTGGAGGTTGCTCTACATCCTGAGCGCTTATTACCGATGTTCAGAGGTCCTCAAACCTTACCTTCTGTGGTTCCTCCAGGACGTCTGCAGCAATCCCGCTTTGCATTTTCAAGGTAAGGCTTCAGAGGTTTGGACCAAAAGGGCCCTGGAGGGTTGGGCCAAAAGGGCCTTTTGCCAGAAAGCAGGACTTACCAGTGAATCAGCAATTATATTTTTAAGTTTTGTTTGTCAGATATATTTTTTTAATCGCCAAGAATCTGGTCTGAAAAAAAGTCAGGAAGACAGCAGGGAATGCATTATATTGCCCACCTTATCTAGCTTTAGAAAAGAGCAGGAATCCAGTCACACTTTAAATAACAACAAAATGTCTGGCAGAGTTATGAGCTTTTGTGAGCCACCGCTCACTTCTTCAGATACAGCAAGAATGTGAGTCCATCTATCCTTAAGTAGAGATGACTGAATTAGACAAGCAATGGCAGTGTAAATGTCAAAAGCAAGTAAATGACATTAGCAGGTGTGATTGGATTAGGTGTGATATGCAGAGGGGTAGTAGTCCTGGAGAAATCTGCATCTTATGCCAATAAAGGCTACTTGACTTGAGAAATCTGCATTGGTCATGAGACAGGAATCCCAGATCTCTATTAAGTCCCAGGGTATTAAGTCCCAGGGAATGCATAGTCTTGAGCTTCATGATTAGCTGTAATTCAGTAGTCTCTCTTTCTAATCTCCCTTTGAAATCCCTTTGTAAGAGAACTGCTACTCTTAAATCAGCAACTGAATGTCCTGGAAGGTTAAAATGTTCCCCCACTGGTTTCTGAATGTTTACGAAAGCTCCTACCCTGCCAGAAATTTTGTTAGTCTTTAAGGTGCTACTGGACTCCGGCTCTTTTCTGCCGCTAGAAACAGACTAACCAACCTGTTGTATGTCCATCAGGCATCGCCAAGGCCTGCGAACAGAACCTGCGGAAAACCTTCCAGTTTGGGGGCCGGTGTGGATTCCCTGGTAACATGGAGCTCAAAGCCATGGTGGTGAGTGTGCAACCAAACTGGACTGGACGTGTTCTTGGGGGCAGTCCATTGCCGGCCAGTTGCTTAGGGGATGGGATGCCCCATAGTTTGAGGTGTACATAGGGTTGCCAGCTCCAGGTTGGGAAATACCTGGAGATTTTGGGGAGCGGAGCCTGAGGAGGCCAGGGTTTGGGGAGAGGAGGGACCTCAATGCCATAGAGTCCAATTGCCAAAGTGGCCCTTTTCTCCAGGGGGACTGATCTTGATCGGCTGGAGATCAGTTGTAATAGCAGGTCTTCCGGGTCGGGGGGGAACGTCGTGAGCAGCACGTTTGGATCACGCTCCGGCTCTAAGCTGCTGGGGGCAGGGAAAACCGCCCCCTACCATCAGGCAAGCGGCACCCTTCGGGACAAGAGGGGATGCTGAAACGGCTGCCGGCGGGCGGCTCGCCCTAGAAGCGATCGCTGCCGAGGAATCGGCAGCGGTTGCTCGGACGGGTCCAGCTGAGAAGCGGGCGCCATTGTTCTTTAAAGAGCCGGGAGAAGCGGCGGAAAACCCCCGATGCAAAATAATAAAATCGCAGGTTTTTTTCTTTTTCTATACTAAGTAATACCACAACTGAGGTGTCTGACAGTATTTTCATCTTAAAGAAAGCACTCTTGACTATACCTATAACTTCATTAACAAGAACTAAAGTGAAACTGGGCTTTTTGCCAGCTGTGGCGCAGCAACAATTCAATCCTGCCAGCCTTGCCTGCTTTGCCAGTCAGTGCTTAAGTTATACAAAGTCCATGGGCTGAAAAATAGCTGGCAGGAGATAATAAATTGAAGAAGATGAGATGCTAAGACTACTCTCTGGGTCTGGACTATGAACTAAGTTTGATTTCCAGTTCTTTATGTGATTGTTAAACTGATTGTTTAAACAACAAGTGCCACCCCCCTTTCTTTGGATTATAAATTGCAGCCAATCTAGGCGTTTTGGAATGGGAGATAAAGAAAAAAAAGATACAGAAAAACATCCTAAAGGACTCCTTAAAGATACTAAGCAACTCCAGATTCAGCAAGCTCCATTACCACGGAGAAGAGCCTCTGTATCTAGGGCTCGGTCATTTTCCCTTTGGCGCTTGTTACCGCAGGTGTGGAAGTTGCAACCAGCTTCAAACTCTGCTGTTCTTGTCTGTTTTCTGGTCCCTTTTTCTGCATGTGGTTTGATTCCCCCCCTCCAAGGACCGAACCGTCTCCTCCGTAATTTACAATCCCTAAATTTTAGTTTCGTTTTCTCTTCCCTGCAAAAAGGCTGGAAGGAGCTCGAAGCGCCAACTGGTCCTCTTGCCAGGGGGGATTGAGAAGCACCTGAAGATCAAGACATGTTCGGTGAGTAGAAGCAGGGGCGGACTGGCCCTTCAGCTTACGGGGAAACTTCCAGGACACCGCCAATGAGGGTTAACGGCGGCCATGACCAAGCTGAACCAAGTGAAGTCAATGGGCTTAGAAAGGCATAATTCACTTTGGTCTTGGAAGGTGTAACTCAGGTTACGATTGCCCTGCTAGTCTGCCAGAACGTCATAGAATCATAGAGTTGGAAGGGACCACCAGGGTCAAACATCAACATCCATCAACATCTTAAAATGGCACTTGATCTCTCATCCTCTCTCAGAAAACTCCCTTCTTTTAATTTACTTTTATTTATTTCACACACAAAAATTATATCCTGCCTTTCTGCCCCCTGCAAGGGTCATCGAGGCGGCTAGCCAATTAAAACATACTTAACAAAACCACACTTTAAAACCATTAAACCCCCCCTCCCAAAACACAGATCATTAAAACTGGAGCTAAAATACAGAGATATAAGGATAGGGTTGCCAACCTCCAGGTGGTGACTGGAGATCTCCCACTATTACAATGGTTCTCCAGTTGACAGAGCTCAATTCCTCTGGAGACAATGGACACTTTGGCAATTGTTCAACATCTTTATAAATGATTTGGATGAAGGAATAGATTTGCAGATTATACTAAATTGGGAGGGGTAGCAAATACAGTAGAAGACAGAGCCATGATACAGGATGATCTTGACAGGCTGGAGAAATGGGCTAGAACTAATAAAATGCACTTCAACAAAGACAAATGTAAAGTTCTGCATTTAGGTAGGAAAAATCAAATGCATCATTATAGGATGGGGGAGACTTGTTTGAGCAGTAGTGTGTGTGAAAAGGATCTTGGGGTCTTAGTAGACCAAACACTGAACATGAGTCAGCAGTGTGATGCTGTAACTAAAAAGGCAAATGCAGTCTTGGGCTGCGTCAACAGACGTATAGTGTCCAGATCACGCGAAGTGATGGTATCGCTTTACTCCGCTCTGGTTAGACCTCAACTAGAGTACTGTGTTCAGTTTGGGGCACCACAGTTTAAGAAAGATGTAGACAAGCTGGAACGTGTCCAGAGAAGGGCAACAAAGATGGTGAGGGGTCTGGAGATCAAGTCCTATGAGAAGACTGAGGGGATATGATAACCATCTTCAAGTACTTGAAGGGCTGTCACATAGAGGAGGGTGCCGAGTTGATTTCTGTTGCCCCAGAAGGTCGGACCAGAACCAACGGGTTGAAATTAAATCAAAAGAGTTTCCATCTAGACATTAGGAAGAATTTTCTAGCAGTCAGAGCGGTTCCTCAGTTGAACAGGCTTTTTCGGGAGGTGGTAAGCTCTCCTTCCCTGGAGGTTTTTAAAAAGAGGTTAGATGGCCATCTGTCAGCAATGCTGATTCTGTGACCTTAGGCAGATGATGAGAGGGAGGGCATCTTGGCCATCTTCTGGTCACTAGGGGTGTGGAGGGGGGAGGTAGTTGTGAATTTCCTGCATTGTGCAGGGGGTTGGACTTGATGGCCCTGGTGGTCCCTTCCAACTCTATGATTCTATGATTATATGATAAAAATTACTGTGCCGTAATTCTGCTCTCTCATCCCTGCGTCTGCAGGTCGCCCTCGATGTGATAGAGGAGATCTGCTGCGAAATGGGACTCAATCGGCCCGAAGCCGTCAACGAATATATCATTTTTGCAGTTACCAGCCGAAGTGAGTCCAGCCGGTGGCAGGAGAAAGAATCTTGTGTCGGGTCCGAGCATGGGGAGATAAAACTCCATCCCGCTGTTTCGTTTATTTCAAAGTTTACATCCGATTCTCCCCTTGGGGTGTAAAATGAAGTACATAAATAAATCCAAACCAGTCTGTGCCCGGTTGCCTCCGCAGATCAGAACGTCCGGCCTTTGAACAAGAAGGAATACATCCTTGACGTGGTCATGGAAATGGAACAAGTGGAGAGCAGCTACATGTTCTGGTATCGGCGGGTCATCTGGAGCCAGCCGCTGAAATTTGACAATGAGTTGTATGTAACCATGCACTACAACCAGGTGAGGCCTGGTTGCAGTAAGAAAAATCGGGGTATAAAAGCCAACTCCCTCCCTCCCTCCCTCCCTCCCTTCCTTCCTTCCTTCCTTCCTTCCTTCCTTCCTTCCTTCCTTCCTTCCCTTCCCTTCCCTTCCCTTCCCTTCCCTTCCCTTCCCTTCCCTCTCTTCTTCTTCTTCTTCTTCTTCTTCTTCTTCTTCTTCTTCTTCTTCTTCTTCTTCTTCTTCTTCTTCTAGAATCATAGAGTTGGAAGGGACCACCAGGGTCATCTAGTCCAACCCCCTGCACAATGCAGGAAATTCACAACTTCCTCCCCCCCACACACCCCCAGTGACCTCTACTCCATGCCCAGAAGATGGCCAAGATGGCCTCCCTCTCATGATCTGCCCAAGGTCATAGACTCAGCATTTCTGACAGATGCCCATCTAGCCTCTGCTTAAAAACCTCCAGGGAAGGAGAGCCCACCACCTCCCGAGGAAGCCTGTTCCACTGAGGAACCACTCTAACTGTTAGAAAATTCTTCCTAATGTCTAGACAGAAACTCTTTTGATTTAATTTCAATCTGTTGTTTCTGGTCTGACGTTCTGGGGCAACAGAAAACAACTCGGCACCCTCCTCTATGTGACAGCCCTTCAAGTACTTGAAGATGGTTATCATATCCCCTCTCAGTCTTCTCCTCTTCAGGCTAAACATACCCAGCTCCTTCAACCTTTCCTCATAGGATTATTTTTTTCTTCCTCTTCCTCCTCCTCCTCCTCTGTAGTAAATACATGTTGGAAACTGCAGGAGCAAGATCACCTCATTATATGCAGGTTGATTTTATCAAGTATGTGCTAAATTGTTAGCCACTTTGGTGACCCTTGGAAAGGCGGAAAGGCGGGATGCAAATTCTATCAATAATAAGTAAATAATAATATTGCACCCAGTTTCTTAGGGCATTCCATTCTCGTCCTCAGGTGCTCCCGGACTACCTCAAGGGGCTCTTCAATACTCTCCCGTCCGTGAAGCTGACGGAGCAACAATTCCAGCAGGTCTCCAAACTGGCTGCTCTTCAGCACCGGGCCAAAGACCGCATCTACCCGCCCACCCTGTAGGTGCCTCAGAGCTCACGCGACAGCCCCGTTGCGGGACAGAGGAGGAGATGCTCAGGGATCAGCCCTGTCGGGCACGAGTGGCGGATCCTCCTCGGCTCCCGCCTGGGCACTTCCCAAATTCAATTAGAAGCCCGGCACACAGAGAAGAGGCTTTTACTTCCCCTCTCGACCCATCTTCCCCAACCGGAAGTGGTCCTGAGGGGTGCGGTGGTGGAGGAAAGTGCCAACACGTTGCGGCCGACTGTAGGGTTTTCAAGGCCAGAGGCGCTCAGAGGGGGTTTGCCATGCTTGCCTCTGTGTAGTGACCCTGGACTCTGCTTAGCTTCTGAGATCTGACGAGATTGGGCTGGCCTGGGACATCCAGATCAGAGACAAACAGAGGTGGTTTGCTATTGGCTGCCTCTGCAGAGCAACCCTGGACTTCCTTGGTGGTCTCCCATGCAAGTACTAACCAGGTCTGACCACACTTTACAGCCAAGATCAGGCTAGCCTGGGCCATCAAGGTCAGGGCAAGAGATGTTCAGAGGTGGTTTGCCATTGCCTGCTTCTGTAGCGACCTTGGACTTCCTTGGTGGTCTCCCATCCAAGTACTAACTAGGGCTGACCCTGATTAGCTTCTGAGATCTGATGAGATCGGGCTAGCCAGGGCCATCCAGGTCAGGAAGCCACAGATGGTGGGCCTCTGAAATTACATCATGGGTCAGCACCACGGACAGATCCCAAAGCACATGTCATCCATGTCAGGGCAAAGATGAACAGAGGTGGTTTGCCATTGCCTGCTCTCTGCATAGCAACCCTGGATTTCCATGGGGGTCTCTCATCCAAGTACTAACCAGGGCCGACCCTGCTTAGCTTCCGAGATCCAGATTTCATCACACAAGAGGCGCCATCGCTGTGCTCATGCCCAGATACTAGGGAGTCTGAGCATGGGTATGCTGTTTATTATTCTACACCTCATGGCGATTGTGGGGCTGTTTAAAATCTGCTTTGGCTAGACTGTTTAGATGTTTGTTGTAAATGCTTTTACGTATGGATATTACGGAATGATTTTGCTGCAAGCCGCCCTGAGCACGGCTTTTCCGGGGAGGGAGGGTTATAAAAGTGACTGATAAATAAATAACACAGGCCCCATCATATTTTGCTGCCGGTTTGCCCGGGACTGCCTGTGATCTCCGTTTTCTGTTTGCCCCCTCTGAGACGAGAGGTCCAGGATTACATCCCGCCCCAGCTCTATCACCTCCTGGCGGCCCAGGCGTGGCTGGACATGGTCTCGCAACACACGCAACAGACGCTGGCGCTGAGTGCCCACCAGGCTCGGGCGCAGTTCCTCGGTAAGATGTAACCGGTTTGCAATGGGGTGGTGGAGGATGCGGGCAGAATGCAGCGGGTGCAGAGGAGAGCGACGAGGATGATCGGAGGCCTGGAGACTGAGCCCTGCGAGGAAAGGCTGAGGGAGTTGGGAATGTTCAGTCTGGAGAAGAGGAGGTTGAGGGGGGACAGGATTGCTCTGTTGAAGTATTTGAAGGGTCCGTAGACCACTCATGCTCCGTTCGTTCCCGCAGGGCTCCTGAGTGCCTTCCCCATGTTTGGCTCCTCCTTCTTCTACATCCAGAGCTGCAGCAATGACTCCATCGTCTCCCCCTGCATCTTGGCCGTGAACCAGAATGGACTCAACTTCCTGAACAAAGAAACCCACGTGGGTGCCGTGAGCTCTTTCCTGAAACCCCAGGAACCTCGGTTCTGTGGGGTGTTATTTGGGAGTCCTCCTAAATATGGGTCTGCATCGTGACCAGTATCCATTTTGACTAGTAGCCGTGGATAGCCCTCTCCTCCATGAACATGTCCACTCCCCTCTTCAAGCCTTCCAAGCTGGCAGCCATCACCACATCCTGGGGCAGGGAGTTCCACAATTCAGCTCCAACCTTTTTGAGCCTGCAGGCACCTTTAGAATTCTGACACATCGTCATTGTGCTGTGGCAGCAGCTCTGCCAGTCAATCAAATCTCCAGTGGCCAATCAGAAGCCTTGCTGAGCAAACGCCACGCCTGGCCCCTCCCCATTTTCCTAAATGCACTTGTGGGCGCCAGGAAAGGTGTCGGCAGGCACCACGGCGCCCACGGTGGGGACCTCTGCCCTAAGAAAAATAGAGTTTGTTTTAGACCAGGGTGGTTTTGACTTCATGACCAATCGTTGGGTCTGCATTCTAAACCCTCATTCCCAAAGATGGCAGGGAAGGAATTCAGGCCCGGAACAACCCCACATTCCTTGCAGGGATAGGGTCCATCAAAAAAAGCATCTCATTGCACTGATGAATCCCCTCCCGACGTAGGTTTGCCAACCGCTAGGTGGTGGCTGGAGATCTCCCGCTATTACAACTGATCTCCGTTTCCCTGGAGAAAATGACCACTTTGGCAATTGGGTTGTGTGGCATTAAAGTCCCTCCCCGCTCCAAACCCCAACCTCTGGGTGGTGCCAACCTCCAGGTGAGGCCTGGAGATCTCCCACCATGACACCTGAGCTCCAGGCAATGCAAATCAGTGGGTATGTGATTCCATACAGATCGCCTTCCAAAGCCACCATTTTCTCCAGGGAAACTGATCTCTTTAGTCTGGAGACCAGCTGATCTCCAGGTAGGGTTACCAACCTCCAGGTGGTATCTGGAGATCTGCTGTTACAACTGATCTCCTGGCAACCAAGATCAGTTCACCTGGAGAAAATGAATGCTTTGGTGATTGGATTCTATGCCACTGAAGTCCCCCCCTCTCCAAACCCCACCGTACTCAGGCTCCACCCCCAAAATCTCCAGGTATTTCCCAACCTGGAGCTCTCAACCCTATCCCCAAGTGATCATCCTAAATTTGGGTGTCCAAGCTCTAACAAGAATCTGCTCTCTCCGTCAGGAACCAGTCGCGATCTTCTCGTTGAAGGAGATCCAGTCGACACGCACCCAGCGACCCTCGGCTGGATCCAGCTACCCCTACGTAGAGATCATGCTGGGAGACTTGATGTCACAAAAAGTCACCCAGCTGCAACTGGAGCAGGTAGGACGGGAGAAACGCTTGTCCCAAGAGGGTCGGGTTCCCTGGCAGGAAAGTCCCGGCATGCTTCTACGCTTCCTGAGCTGAAAGTTGCCACCAACATTTCTGAATTTGAGGCGCTTATTAGAAATTCGTCCTTAGGAAAACCGACGGAGGAACTTTGAAGGAAGTGAGATGTAATTCAGGAGGACAATTAGGGTTGCCAACTCCAGGTTGGGAAATTCCTGGAGATTTGGGGGCAGAGCCTGGGGAGGGTGTGGTTCGAGGAGAGACCTCAGTGGAGTATATAAGGCCTTAGAGTCCACCTACCTACCACTTCCTCCACGGAAACTACCACCCCCAAGTTCTACCCCCTAATCCTGCCCAGGAATTAAGATCATAAGGAGAGGCCCTCCTGACTGTCCCGTCAATCAAAGAAGTTCGGACAGTAGATACACAAGAGCAGGGCCTTTTCAGTGGTAGCCACTTGACTTAGGAACAACTTCACCAGGGAGGTGTGCCTGGCTCGATCTTCAAGAGTTAGTTGAAGACTGTTTTATTTAGGACCACATTTGGTTGTCTACTCACAGGCCGGTTGTGATTTTAAATTTCGGTTTTTATGTATTTTATCTATATTGCCGACCACCATGAGCTCTGTAAGGAAGAAAAGGCAGCCAATAAAAGTTTTAGTTAAATAAATAAATAAATAAATAATGCTCTCCCCCAAAATAATTCTACCCAGAGTTGACAACTCTGCCCCAAGGGGAGAGGACCAAGATGTGGTCTCGAAAACTACCCATATAAGATTTTGGAGTCATTGCTTTAAAAACAAAAACCAACCAATCTGTAAGTAGAATGAAAGAATATCGCAAGCAGGATGCATTTAGCCCTTTATTTAGTGCATTTAGTGACTTTATTTAGCCTGCCTTCGGTACAAAAGCCAAAGCCTCCCAATCTGGCATAAACCTGACAATTATCACGCAATCTACCTTTTGTTGGAAACTGCTGCGAACTGCTGTGATGATGCTTAACTTACACAATTCTCCTTTCTCTCCGTCCTTCTCTGTCTCTTCCTGTCTTTATGTCCTGGTTCTCTCCGCTGCTTCTCTGAAGCTTAACCTTCAGATGGTAGGTAGCTTTCCCGTGGCCTCACGCAAACTCTGTTATTCTTATCCGGGAAAGGTCCGCACGCAACTCCCGTAAACCCCGCGGGGCCGACTGCATTTTGTGTCCCTGTGTGCGTTTTCATGGCGAGGAAGAAATGTTGAGACAACTCGATGGGGCGGTAATTCAGCCTCGTCCCTAAGAGGAGGACGTGGTTAACAGTTTGTAACCCCCTTCCACTGAGTTGCCATCCACATTTTAAAACCGTTGTACCGCATCTTATTCTACAAGGCGATTTACGCATTTTACGAGTTGACTTCTCCCTCGTTGCAAAAATGAAAACCTATGGTCGCTTCCACACGGTGATGATTACCTGCTGGCGACAGGGTCCCCTTAGAGGAATATAGCCACTACCCCAGCAAAAAGTCCACCGGTAATGTGGGGGACAGGAATTGGTTCCTATGAGGACAGAGAAGTGTGAAAAAAATGTACCCTTACCTGTCCACACGCTGGGCAAATCTGCTTAGACTTTCTGGAAAGAACATACCAAGGCAGGTTTCTCAATTGACGGAGCAAAGGTGGGTAAACCATGGAAGTGAATAGTTGGGGCCAATAGTTGTATGAATGTTCTGGCGGGGGGGGATGTAAGTTGGAGACCCCAAATGGAGGGAAGGGGGATACACTTCTGGGCAGCAGTGTGTGTGAACAAGATCTTGGGGTACGGGTGGACCGTAAGTTAAATATGAGCAGCCAGTGTGATGCAGCAACAAAAAAAGCTAATGCAGTCTTGGGGTGCACTAACAGAGGCATAACACCCAAGTTGCAAGATGTCATAGTTCCGCTGTACACTGCATTGGTCAGGCTGCACCTGGAGTACAGTGTGCAGTTCTGGTGAGCTCCCCCTTGCTGGGAATGTTCAGTCTGGAGAAGAGGAGGTTGAGGGGGGACAGGATTGCTCTCTTGAAGTATTTGAAGGGCTGTCACTTAGAGGAGGGCATGGAGCTGTTCCTGTTGGCAGCAGAGGAAAGGACTTGCAAGAATGGGTCTAAATTGAGGGCAGAAAGATACCGGCTGGATATTAGGAGGTGGTGAGCTCCCCCTTGCTGGCAGTCTTTAAGCAGAGGCTGGACAAGCACTTGCCAGGGGTGCTCTAGGCTGATCCTGCATTAAGCAGGGGGTTGGACTAGATGGCTTCAATGGCCCCTTCCAACTCTAGGATTCTGTGATTCTATGAGCAAAATGCCCGTGTGGAAGCGACCTCTGACTGCATGCGAACTTGGACATCTGTGTCGTTCTTTCTACGAGGGAGCTGGAGGAATGGGTGTCCGGATGGCCGATTCTCCATCTTGCTTCCTCTGCCAGGGCTTGGAGCTTTGTCGAGTGATCGCGACGCACATGGAGAATTTGCTGCACGCCCGGGAGAAGAGGCTCACGCTCCCGCCGAGCGAGATCACACTGTTGTGACGGGGGGCAAGCCCAACCCCCTTACCTTTCCCTCTGGAGAGTGGACGAGTCCAGGTGAACCGGCGATGGACTACCCTGAGAGCTGCGTCCACTCTACCTTCGCCAGGCCCCAATCTGTGTAGGGCCTCTGATAACAGTGGAAGCCGGCCTGATGGTCCGGCTGCCAATCCCCAAATGGTTCTAAGCGCAACTATGGCGAGGCTGGTTGGAGGCAAAGAACATGTGGAATCAATCACGTTGGAAAGAAGAAGAGTTGGTTTTGATACTTCAATTTCCTCTACCTGTTTTAACGAGTCTCAAAGTGGCTTGCAATCGCCTTCCTTTCCCCACAACAGACACCTTGTGATGTAGGTGAGGCTGAGAGAGTGTGACTAGCCCGAGGTCACCCAGCTGGCTTCACGTGCAGGAACGGGGAAACCAACCCGGTTTTCCAGAGTAGAGTCCACAGCTCTTAACCACTGCACCACGCTGGCTGGGCAAAATGTGCCATTTGAACCCGTGGGCTAGCAACATTGATATGAGTGCGAATTCCATGAGTTGTGGCTTCATGCAGATTGGTTTTTAGATTCCTTTTGCAGGGCTGCCACCTCCAGGCGGAGCCTCGAGAGCTGGAATCACAAGGGATCTCCAGAAGACAGTGATCAGTTCCCCTGGAGAAAATGGCTGCTTTGAGAGTGGACTCTATGTCGGCTTGCCAACTTCCCCAATAGCTGGGGATCTCCTGCTATTACAACTGATCTCCAGCCGATAGAGATCAGTTCCCCTGGAGAAAATGGTCGCTTTGGCAATTGGACTCTATGGCATTGAAGTCCCTCCCCTCCCCAAACCCCGCCCTTCCCAGGCTCCGCCCCAAAAACTTCCCTTCGGTGGCGAAGAGGGACCTGGCAACCCCAACTATATGGCATTTATACCCTGCTGGTGTCCCTTCCCCATTTTAAAACCCAGGTTCCACCCCTGAATCTCCAGGAATGTTCCAACCCAGGCAACCCTACATCACATTGATCTAATTGTTCAAAGAAATCCATTAGGGCCTACGATTTCAAATGTCTCTTGGGTGCGTACTTGAATTATCCATCTGGTTTCTAGCAGAGGCCAGACTGGCCAGGGATCCTGGAGGGTTTTTTTTGGGGGGGGGGGCCTCTTCTGGGCATGGATAAGGGTCACTGGAGTGTGTGGGGGGGAGGTGGTTGTGAATTTCCCGCATTGTGCAGGAGGTTGGACTAGATGACCCTGAGGGTCCCTTTCAATTGTTTGATAAGCCTGCTATGAGATGCTGTTGAGGACATGGGATCGGGTGGGAGAATCGTCCCGAGATGCGCTGCTGGGCAGGATGGCTCACCGAGCGTCAGCCTGCCAGGCTGCAGTGTCAGCTGGTGGGTTGGTACTGCTGGGAAACGGTTCGAGCTGTCCTCAACTGCCATGGAAACAAACCAGCAGAGCCAGAAAAAAGGCACCCGAGGCACTGGAAAGAGGGATAACCATCACCCAAATTGGAGCCCGAGAACTAGATACGAGCATCCCTGAGGGTGAAGATTTTGCTTCCAGAAGCTCAAGCATTGTGGCCTGTCCTGTTTCTGGCTGTTCATGTGACACCGGCTGTTTGAAAAGGTGCACGTTTTGTTTCCTTTTTTTGCATTAAAAAATGATTCCCGTTTTCAGGTTCTTGAATTTCCAGCGATCAAATCCCCCCTCCCCTTGCCCGTAAAAAAAAATTGCACTCAGAATTACATAGGTTGGGGAAAGTGGGGGGGGGGGGGACTGGTTTACAATTTCTACGAAATTAAAAGTTTCCTTTTATGTCAATAGTTGCTTGTGGCTCTGATTGAACACATGAAGCTTTCTACTGAATCAGACCCTTGGTCTATCAAAGTCAGTATTGTCTACTCAGACCGGCAGCGGCTCTCCAGGGTCTCAGGCAGAAGTCTTTCACATCATCTGCTACCTGGTCCTTTATAACTGGAGATGCTGGGAATTGAACTTGGGACCTTCTGCATGCCAAGCAGATGCTCTACCACTGAGCCACATCCCCTCCCATTATTCTCTTGAGGCTCATCCAAATCAAGTAGGGTTGCATGGCAACCGGTGGGAGGGTTGGGGTGTGGAAAGCGTTATGGAAACTGATTTTTTAACGCAGCCTCAGTCCTTACTGGACGTTCCTACCAGAAGTGACAAGTGGTAGCTCTAGGAGTTGCCAGAAACTCTATGGTAAAACTACTGGTAAGTTAGGGTTGCCAGCTCCAGGTTGGGAAATACCTAGAAGTTTTTTTTTGGGGGGGGGTGCAGCCTAAGGAGGGCAGGGTTTGGGGAGGGACTTCAATGCCATAGAGTCCAATGGCCAAAGCGGCCATTTTCTCCAGGGGAACTGATCTCTATCGGCTGGAGGTCAGTTGTAATAGCGGGAGATCTCCAGCTAGTACCTGGAGGTTGGCAACCCTATCTCCAGGCTCCACCTAGCGGTTGGCAAGCAACGCCATGGTTTTTATCCCATGATGCATCTGTGCTGACCACAGTTATGTCAAGAGGGCTCGTGGGAGACACGTTGCAGGGACCAAGCTTCTCCTCTTTACAATAACTTTAACTCATAATTAGAACAAACTGCAGCAGAGAAGCCACTTATGGCCATTATAAGGGGAGGGACTTAAGCCACCCACTCAGGCACCTCACTGGCCACCCTGCCCCCTCTTCCCAAGGGCCTGTTTCTCTTCATCCAATCAGCGTCCAGAACCTTCGTATAGGACCGCCTTCAGTGGGCGGCGCAGCCAATCGACGCCAAGGTAGGGGGGAAGGTCTGGTTTCGTTTAGCCACGCCTTCCGCCAGTTTGTCAGTCGGAGAAGGCCCCCGGGGGGGGAAGGAGTGACGTAGGCAGAAGCTCCGCCCCCCACGCTGGCTCGACGTCGCCGTTGCGATTCGCAGCGTGGTTGTGTTGATGATGCTTGGTGGGAGTACGCTTTTTTTGTACGCACGCGCCGCCTGGCTTGAGCATGCGCAGTGAGCCGTATCCCAAGCCGGGATGTCAGAGTGCCATGCGCACCCTTTACTTCCGGTCTCTATTTGAATGGCGCCATATGCGGGGCACTAGTGGCTGAGTGGGTAGCCGCTGTATTCCCGCCCAACTTTACTCCGTATTAATTTAACGCGGGGACTTCTTTTATCGCTTTGAGAGCTTTGTGCATAATTCACCTCTTTGCTCTCAAATGTTTATGTACTTAATTAATTTATATCTCATTTGAAAAATTAGATATAAATTAATTAAATAAGTTTTTTATTCTGTCGATATAATTTCATTGTCTATTACATACTTTGTAATATATTTATAATATATATTATGTTGCTTATTTCATACTTTCATACTTATTTCCCAACTTTACTTGGTATTAATTTATCGTGGTGACTTCTGTTATCGCTTTGAGAGCTTTGTGCATAATTTACCTCTTTGCTCTCCATTTTTTTTCTATCGATATAGTAATAATAATTACTTAAAAAAATTTTTCATTAGTTTACTATTGCATAGGTGTGCAGTGTGCTGGTCAGAGCTGCTGTCTAGGATCAGGCACGCCCAAGTTCCACCCCACCCCCCCGTCATGGAAGTTTTCGGTATTCTGGGGTCACACACATGCAGGTGATCCTACCTCGCAGGGTTGTTGTGAGGATAAAATAGAGAAGAGATAGAGAAAATTACAAAGTATATAATCAAAACAAAATAGAATTATATAAATAGAACAAAATGTTTATTTACTTAATTTATATCTCATTTGAAAAATTAGATATAAATTAACTAAATAATTTTTAT
Organism: Euleptes europaea; assembly: GCF_029931775.1. Classification (NCBI taxonomy): domain Eukaryota; kingdom Metazoa; phylum Chordata; class Lepidosauria; order Squamata; family Sphaerodactylidae; genus Euleptes; species Euleptes europaea. The sequence goes on from NC_079332.1 coordinate 15,392,188, forward strand.
TCTGTCGATATAATTTAATTATAAATTATAAATTTATATTTAAATTTCATTATAAATTAACTCATTAGTTAATTCATTATAAATTAACTAAATAATTTTTATTCTGTCGATATAATTTCATTATATGTCTATTACATACTTTATAATATATCTATAATATATATTATGTTACATATTTCATATATATTAATATATAGAATCATTGGGTTGGAAGGGACCACCAGGGTCATCTAGTCCAACCCCCTGCACAATGCAGGGAATTCACAACTACCTCCCCTCCCCACACACACACCCACTCCATGCCCAGAGGATGGCCAAGATGCCCTCCCTCTCATCATCTGCCTAAGGTCATAGAATCAGCATTGCTGTCAGCCATCTAACCTCTTCTTAAAGAGGTTAATATATATATATATATGCATGCATATGTGTATATAATTCATGTTATATCTAGAACATTTTGTTCCCTTGACATATTTCTTTTATTATATTCTTCTTCATCTTATTTTTTGTTTCATTACATTTGCATAATAAAACTTTCTTCGTTCTTTTCACTTAATTGTATAATCAAGTTTTTAAGATAGTCTATTTGTGTATCTTCTTCATCTCCTTATTTTTTTTGGCATCCCGGAATGTTGTAAAAAATTCTGGAAGTTAGATGATAAAACTGAAATCGTGGTCTTAGGTTTGTAGCCTTCTTTCGCTTTTTCTGATTCAACTAGAACAATTTCCTTGGCTTCTTCTTTTAACGCTGGTAAGGTCTTTTTCATAATAACATCTAAGTTCATTTAATCTCCTCTATATTCTCGCTGTTCAAATATTTTACACTTGTCAACTTTAATATTTAAAGAATTAATCAAGTCAAAACCGCAGAATTAAGCAGTCAATTTTAGATGAACAAAATCTGCATGGGCGCCTCCCGGACAGAAAATATATTTGTAGGAAAGAAAAAATGAATAATTTATTCTATTGATATAATTTCATTATATATGTCTATTACATACTTTATAATATATCTCTGACATATATATATATATATATATATATATATATATATATATATATATATATATACACACACACACATATATATACACATATATATACATATATATACATCTACACATATACATACACACACACACATATATATATATACATATACACACACATATATATATATTATATAATACATGTTATATATGCATACATTACATGTGTGTGTATATGTATAATTCACGCGCCAGATCGAGAACATTTTGTTCCACTAGACATGTTTGTTTTATTACATTCTTTTGTTTTTGCTTGTTTGATTTCATTCCTACGAACAAACCCTCTCCGTCTGCACGGGCGAGTCCAGGATATAAAACCTTCGCAGGCGGCACGTGGCGTCGCGCTCCCGCGGCCCCTGACCTCTAACCCCCCCCCACCCGCCGTGCCTCCGCGCGTCGCGCAGGGACGGCGCGATGACGTCACGGAGCGCCGCCTTTCCGCCCAGGGCCGCGGGCGGGCGCGCCTGCGCACTTGGCGGCGGTCCAGGGCGTGCGCCTGCGCAGTCGGCGTCGGCTGGCGCTCTGAGGCGGAGGCGGAGGATGCCCCTGAAGTTATTTCTCGTGTCGGGCCGGCCGCTGGTGACGTAGCGCGGAGTTGGGGCACCTCGGCCCCGGCACCTCTTCCCGCCCCCCCGCCACGGAGGGAGGCGGCCTGGAGCCGGAGACGCCCCGAGAGCCGCGGTGAGCCCAGCCGGGAGGGCGAGAGGTTCGGGGGCGGGCGGACTCCCTCCCTCCCTCCCTCCCTCAGCCTGGGGGGGGGGAGAGGGGGAGGGGCGGGCGCCCTTCTTCAGCCCCGGGGCCTGACGGGAAAGAGGCTCGGGGGCGCAGGTTCTTCCCCAGGGAGAGGTTTGGGGGCAGGCCCCCTCCCTCTGCCGGGGCTGCTCAGGAGGGAGAGGTTTGGGGGCCGGCTGTGCCCCCCTCCACCCGGGCAGCAGAGGAGGAAGAGGTTTGGGGGCCGGCTGTGCCCCCCTCCACCTGGGCAGCAGAGGAGGAAGAGGTTTGGGGGCAGACTGTGCCCCCCTCCACCTGGGCAGCAGAGGAGGAAGAGGTTTGGGGGCCGGCTGTGCCCCCCTCCACCTGGGCAGCAGAGGAGGAAGAGGTTTGGGGGCAGACTGTGCCCCCCTCCACCTGGGCAGCAGAGGAGGGAGAGGTTTGGGGGCCGGCTGTGCCCCCCTCCACCTGGGCAGCAGAGGAGGGAGAGGTTTGGGGGCCGGCTGTGCCCCCCTCCACCTGGGCAGCAGAGGAGGAAGAGGTTTGGGGGCAGACTGTGCCCCCCTCCACCTGGGCAGCAGAGGAGGGAGAGGTTTGGGGGCCGGCTGTGCCCCCCTCCACCTGGGCAGCAGAGGAGGGAGAGGTTTGGGGGCCAACTGTGCCCCCCTCCACCTGGGCAGCAGAGGAGGGAGAGGTTTGGGGGCCAACTGTGCCCCCCTCCACCTGGGCAGCAAAGGAGGAAGAGGTTTGGGGGCAGACTGCCTCCCTCGACCTGGGCTGCTCAGGAGAGAGAGGTTTGGGGGCAGACTGCCTCCTCAGCCTGGGTAAAGGGGGTGGGGGGGACACATGCAATTTTTCAGCCCCGGGGGCCTATGGGCACAGCGGCTTGGGGGGCAAACGCCCTCCCTGAGAAAGAGGTTTGGGGGCACGCCGCCTCTCTCGACCTGGGCTATTGAGGAGAAGGAGGTTTGGGGGCAGACTGTGCCCCCCCCCTCAACCCGGGGTGAAAGGTCCAGGGGCAGACACTCAGACTCTTGAAGGGAAAGAGGTTTGGGGGCAGACTGCCTCCCTCATCCTGGGGAGAAAAGGTTCAGGGGCAGACACCCTTCTTCAGCCAGGACTCCTGTGGGGAAAGAGGCTTGGGGGTGGACGCCCTTCCTAAAGAAGAAGTTTGGGGGCAGACTGCTTCCCTCATCCTGGGGAGAAAAGGTTCAGGGGCAGACACCCTTCTTCAGTCTGGGCTCCTGAGGGGAAAGAGGCTCGAGGGTGGACGCCCTTCCCGAGGAAAGGGTTTGGGGGCGGACCCCCTTCCTCTTCTGTCTTGCAGCAAGAGGTTTGGGGACGCCTTCTTCTCTCTCTGGGTTCCCTTCCTGCGGTGGGAGAGAAAAAATAGCTTATTTTATATATAATATATTTTTAACGTTTTTCTTCTTAAGAAGCTTTGGGTGGTATGTGAGAGTCTTCTCTGTTTTATCCTTCCAACAGCCCTGTGAGGTAGGCTAGGCAGGGAGGAGGACTGACCCCAGGCCACCCATTTAAGGTTCAGGGCTGTCCTACCTTCGCAACAGCCTTGTGAGGTAGGACCAGGGGTGAAGAGCCTAAGGCTAGCTAAGAAGTTTTGTGACTCTTGGTGTACTTTTATTTTATTCTCGCAGCAGCCCTGTGAGGATATTTATGATGACACCCCCCCCCCCCAAGGAAGGGTCATGCTCTCCTTTGCTTCATTTTACCCTCACAATAACCCTGTGAGGTAGGTTAGGATAAGATGCAGTAGCGCCCCCCCCCCCACCTACAAGACTTGTGATTCTCATATATACATAGGAAGCTGCCTTATACTGAATCAGATCGTCGGTCTATCAAGGCCAGTATTGTCCGCTCTGACTGGTAGCAGCTCTCCAAGGTCCCAGGCTGAGGTCTTTCACATCACTTCCTGCTTGGTCCTTTCAACAGGAGGGTTGAATCTGGGACCTTCTGCACTGCCAGAAGATGCTGTGCCACTGTGTTTCATTTTACCCTCCCAACGTCCTTGTGAGGTAGGCTAGGGATACAACAGTCCTGGCCTCAAGGCCCCCACCAGGAAGGTTTGTGATTTTCCCCGTGCTTTATTTTACCTTCACAACATCCTTGTGAGGTAGGTGAGGACGAGACAGACGGGTAGACCCAAAGCCTACCAGGAATTCTTCCCCATTTTATCCTAGGTTAGGCTGAGAGAGAGAAGGAGGGGGCTTGACCCCAAGCTATCCAGTAAGGTACATGTCAGAGTTCGGGTTTGCACCTGTGTTTTCTAGGCCCTGTCTGACACCACACAACTTTGGTCTTTCTCTTCATGCTCCCTTCTGTCATGATGTGCCTATGGGGTGGTGGTGGGGAATTGGTCCGCAGGAGGGGAGTTGATTCAGCTATTGTATCCCCCTGCTAGGGGTGTGGGTAGGGTCTTGCTTCTTTTCCTCCTCCTTTCGGGGGAAAAAAGCGGTACAGAGTGGTAAGTGTGGGGACTACCTCCCCTCCCCAGCCCCTTTGCTCCTTGGGGAGTAGGAATGGCAGGGCATGGGGCAGGACGATGGTCACCTCTTAAGCGAGGGCCTTGCTTTTCTGAAGAAGAAGAGTTGGTTTTTATACCCCGATTTTCTCTACCTTTTAAGGAGAATCAAACTGGCTTACAATCGCCTTCCCTTCCCCACAACAGACACCTAGTGAGGTAGTTGGGGCTGAGAGAGTTCGGAGAGAACCGCGACTGTCCCAAGGTCACCCAACAGGCTTCATGTGGAGAAGCGAAGAATCAAACCCGGCTCTCCAATTAGAGTCCACCGCTCCCCACTACACCACGCTAGCTCTCCTTGCATTTCCCTTTCTCCACTTCTTGCCAGATGGAAGCACCTGGACTACAGGAGTGATGACTTCAGGGATCTTATTCTGACGCACGTTTTGTGCCAGCACACATTTTGTAAAGTTTGCCCCGAGGGCCTTTCTTCATCCCAGCTCCGGAGGAGTCGGGCAACCCTCTCCCACAGTTGTGTTTCCTTTCTTCTTCGTGATTTTATTTTTTTTGGAGGCGTTTATTCTCTTTCCAGTTAGCAGGATCCTTCTGTACCTGATTCCCAAACTGAGGAAGGTTGAGAGTGGATGTTAAATAGACTGATCTGGGAATTGATGGAGGGGAAAAGGGAAAATCTTTTGTGTTTATTTATTTTGTTAGATTTTTATCCCGACCAAGGCCAGGCTCAGGGTGGCTTACATCCTTATATCATCCAAGACATTTCAGTTAAAATACAATGCTGTGTTATAGCACAACAATTTATCTGTTGCGTGGGCTGGATTGTAGAAGGGGAATTGCTTTGGGAAAGGGCTTCAGAGGGTAACCGTGCCAGTCTGCAGTAGAACAACTAGATTCTAATAGCACCTTGAGATGTGAGCTTTCAAGAGTCAAAGTTCTTTGAGAAGCCAGCGTGGTGTAGTGGTTAAGAGCGGTGGCTTGGAGCTGTGGACTTTGATCTGGAGAACCGGGTTTGATTCCCCGCTCCTCCACATGAGTGATGGAGGCTAATATGGTGAACTGGATTTGTTTCCCCGCTCTTCCACATGAAGCCAGCTGGGTGAGTGCTAGTCACACTCTCTCAGCCCCACCTACCTCACAGGGTGTCTGTTGTGGGGAGGGGAAGGGAAGGTGATTGTTAGCCACTTTGATTCTTCCTTAAGTGGAGGAGAAAGTCAGCATATAAAAACCAATTCTTTTTTTGTCAGATATGAAGAGGGATATCTGACACTAGTTAAGTCAGGTGGGTCAGCTTTACCCCACAACTAGACTTTCGCTATCATTCTAGGGGGATGGGGGTCATATCAAGGGCTGTGACTCGACTTCATCCTTTCCCCGAGTTAGATGCATTCAGATGACTTCATAACTCTTTCTTGCAGGTGAAATGCACTTCACCATCCTCGTACACATCTGGAGAGTGAGTTTGGAGCCGCCACGTCTCGAGATGGTGGGCTGAGCCGTCTGCTCCGCTGGCACCGGGAAGGAAGCCAAGCCTGTAACTTTTTCTTTTTTCTCCCAAAGGCCTGAAACCCCTTGCCCCTACTCCAGGGGTAAGGGGGGGGGGCTATCTCGGAAGAGTGGAGCATTCTGCCCATCGGGAAAGGCAGCCGTGTTGGCTTTCTCCCAGCCCGGGGAAGCTCAAGTTCGGGATTTTCCCTGTGTCTTTTTTCCCCCTTGGAGACTATTTCGCTAGGATAGACATGCCATGAACGGCGGTGGCGCTTTCTGCTCACCAGCCCGACACACCTTGCGCCGCGGAGTTCGGTAGAGGAGGCCACGGCCTCCCGCAATCTCGCTATGGCTGGGAGTGGTTATACGGACCTGCGAGAGAAGCTGAAATCGATGATGCCTTACCGGGACAACTACAAAAGCGGCAGCCAGAAGGACTCCACCGAGCCCCCCTACGGCGCGACCGGCGGAGCCTCCAAGCGCAAATACCGGAAGGACTCCGACTCCGAGGCCAGCGACTGTGAGGAGCGCCAGCGGGAAGAGGAGGAGGCTCAGAAGGTGAAGAGCGGCATCCGGCAGTTCCGCCTCTTCAGCCCCGAGGAGTGCACCAAGATCGAGTCCCGCATCGACGAGGTGGTCTCCCGGGCCGAGAAGGGGCTTTACAAAGAGCACACGGTGGACAGGGCCCCTCTCCGGAACAAGTACTTCTTCGGGGAGGGCTACACGTACGGGTCGCAGCTGCAGCGGCGGGGGCCCGGCCAGGAGCGGCTGTACCCCCGGGGGGAGGTGGACGCCATCCCCGACTGGGTCCACGACCTCGTCATCAGGCGGCTGGTGGAGCACCAGGTCATTCCCGAGGGCTTCGTGAACAGCGCTGTGATCAACGACTACCAGCCGGGGGGTTGCATCGTCTCCCATGTGGACCCCATCCACATCTTCGAGCGGCCCATCGTCTCCGTGTCCTTCTTCAGTGACTCGGCCCTCTGCTTTGGCTGCAAGTTCCAGTTCAAGCCCATCCGGGTCTCTGAGCCAGTCTTCTTCCTGCCCGTGAGGAGAGGGAGCGTCACCGTGCTCAGGTAACCGAACGGGCGGGTAACCTCTGAGGCACTGACCTTTTCCGGTGGTTTTAAGTGAAACGGGAAGGTTGCGTGGCCGTGCGCTTAGCACGTGCTGAGTGCTAAATGGTGTATGATTCTCGTTAGTCTTGGCAGCTGGATTCATGTCCAGTAACACCTTCAGGACCAACAAGATTTTTGCAGTATAACCTTTTGAGTCAAAGCTCCCCTTGTCCTTATAGAATCATAGAGTTGGAAGGGGCAATTCAGGCCATCTAGTCCTACCCCCTGTTAATGCAGGATCAGCCTACATCAGGGGTGGGGAACTTTTTTTCTGCCAAGGGCCATTTGGATATTTATAACATCATTCCCGGGCCACACATTCTGGCCCTGCCCCCTTTAATCCCTCCATTGACGCCACTTCCGCCCCCAGCCCTCTTGTAGTACAAATACATTTCTCCACAGCCCAGGTGGGAAAGGGTTAACATAGTTTCTTGGGCAGTCCTAGCAGCTTCATAGCTAATGACTCTTCTGAAGGGGGAAAGAAGGTTCCTTTTCTAGGCAAAACAAACTCGCATCCGCCTTGAGTAGAGGCTATTCCTGGCCACGGGAGGGAACGGATCGCTAGATCCTTCTGAGCTAGAGATCTGCCAGGACCCACGAAGGGCCAGACCAAATGATTTCAGTTAAGAGCGGTGGACTCTGATCTGGAGAGCCAGGTTTGATTCCCCACTCCTCCACGTGAGTGGTGGAAGCTAATCTGGTGAATCTCCACGTGAAGCCAGTTGGGTGACCATGGGCTAGTCACAGCTCTCTCAGCTCCACCTACCTCACAGGGTGTCTGTTGTGGGTAGGGGAAGGGAAGGTGATTGTAAGCCGGTTTGATTCTTCCTTAAGTGGTAGAGAAAGTCGGCATATAAAAACCAACTCTTCTTCTTCTTGTCCAGCCTCTGCTTAAAGACTGCCACTGAGGGGGAGCTCGCCACCTCCCTAGGGAGCTGATTCCACTATCGACAACTCTTACTTGTTGGTGTTTACCCTCAAATAGCATGGAGTCGCTCACAGAGTTTGGTGATTCTCTCAGGAACCGGTTGGTTTTGTGGTTTGCACCACCTTATGTAATTACAGAAGTACTTCCGGCTGACCAGGGCAGCTGTTACCACAAACACAATTCTAGTAACTCCCGGAGTGCCTCAGAATCTAATCAGGTCACCTCCGCCAGGAGACATGTAAGGACAGATAGTTTTCCCTCTCAAAAGTCAGTGCTGGTCTTCCGCGTGGTTTCAGGGGGATTGCGAGCGCCTTCTAGACTTTGTTCCAACATGAGCCAAGCCTGGCCAACACGCAGGTGGCTCAGAATCCTCTTCCGCGTTCATGGGTTTCCAGGCAGATAACATTTCACCTGGAAAGGCTTCCCTGAGGGCAGGAAGTTTCCAAACCAGTGGGGTGAGGCTAGAACAGCTTACAAGCTGGAGCTGAAAGTTTAGAATTCAGTTTGCGATGAACATCTGACTTTATGAGGCCCGCAGGACTTGGAGAGCTGCCCTGGAACCGAGTCAGCATGAAGCTTTGGTCAGTCCTTAAGGAAAATTTTTTTAAAAAAAACAATTGTTCAATACAACTCGGCAGTAGCAGCCTGTATAGGGCCAGGCTAGGTCTACACTCAAAGCCGTAAACCATTTGCCGATTCACCAGTTGACCTGTGACCTTACTCATGGGCACGATTGGCAAAACCTCTTTCTCTCTTCTTTCACAAATTGTGGGTGGCGAGTGATTTGTTTTTCTGATTTTTTTGCGTAACATTTTGGTTGTTTGTCCTTCACAACTTTGGGGCGTTTTGACTTGCTTTGCAAATGCGTGGCAACTTTTAGAGCGCTTTTCTAGAAAGCTCTCTCTGATAACGCTTGAGGGCCCAATATTCTATGTAGAATTGATTTCTTCTTTGCACACTGAGTAATTTAGAAAGATTCTCTCCAGGATCATAAGAACATGCCTATTATATTGGGTGCGGTGGAACACAGGCAGGACAATGCTTCTGCGGTCGTCTTGTTTGTGGGCTTCCTAGAAGCGCCTGGTTGGCCACTTTGTGTACAGACTGGTGGACTTGATGGGCCTTGGTCTGATCCAGCAATGCTGTTCTTATGTTCTTATCTCTCCAAGGCAGCTCCTGTTAGCAGCATAGCTAAAGGTACTCTGGAATGTGAAGTACTACATTTTTCTGGAAGCCCCTCCCCTTTCCCTGGCTTCCATGCTTCTATTTCCTCCCCCCCCCAACAGAAATTATAAAGGGACATTCAACACTAGGTCATATTACTGGTGGAGACTGGCACTTCTGAAGAAGCATCCTTTTCGAGGATCCAGGTGTGGAAGGGCTTGCAATGCTGGCTCAGGATAAGCTCCTGACCAGGCCGTATTTATAGCCTCGTAAGCCAAAATCCGGTTCTCGGCCAGGATGAGTCAAACGTCCCCAGCGGTCCGGCGTTGCCGTGGCAAAGGGGAGGGCGAGCTGCTCCCCTCCCCCCCGTTGGAGGAGTGGACGCTTCTGCTAGTTTGAAAGGCCGTTGGAGGGTAACTCGATCCCCCCCCCTTGCATTTGTAAGGCGATCTCTATGCGAGCCGGGAAGGCATCTCTTAGGCGCAGCCCTGTGACCAGGTGCACCATCAGGGCTAAAATGTTACCTCCTGAGTTACTTGTGCGCATTAATGAAATGCTCGTGCGGAAACTTTACTGCCTGGAATCGTTTCTGACGCATTTTGGCAGCAAAGTAGGTCGAGTCCGGCTGATAGCGGAGGAAACTACAGCCACGCCAAACCCACGCTTGTGTTTGCTTTACAGAAATCAGTTTACTCCTGTCATGCGGCAGCATGTATGAGCCATAGGGGTAAGCTGAGCTGAGCTGGCGCGGGTCCCATTTTGTTAACCAAGGTCATTTCTGCCTAATAACGCAGGGAACATATTCCCGGCCTCTGTGACTGTAGTGGTAGGAGGTCACCGGCTACGGAGAGGGAGGATTGACTGTTTAACGTGGCCACATCTACAGGAACAGGATTAAGGATGTAAATCTACCAGCCCTGCTAGATTCAAGTCAAGTAGCACCTCAGAGACTCAAGATGTGTAGGGTGTGAGCCCTCAAGAACCAAGCCTCCCTTCATCAGACACCCAGAGAGCTCTGGCTCTTGAAAGCTCATTATCTGGAAAATCTTATTGGTCTGGACTTGAATCTCGCTGTTCTACTGCAGACCAACATGGGCAATCGGCCCTGGTGTTTCGGTTGATGCAGGCCAGTGGGGTTTTGCACAGCCCTGCAAAATAGATCCCAAAGTTGCTGGCCTGTGTGCCTCCCCTCTTGAATTACTCACACCCAAAAAAGAGATTAGCTCTTCGGTTGTGATAGGCTTTCTCGCCTGTTGCCAGCTGTTGTTCGCCACAGGTGACCGGGAAGTTCTTTTAAAAAAAATAAAAAAGCTTTTTTTGCGTGCCTGTCAGTGGGTTGCAAATTTTTTACCTTCAGGACAAGAGTCTGGTATATCGGTATTTAACTTGAGGAGAACAGCTATTTGGAGTGACGGGGGGATTAGAATTGGGCATGGAGATATAGAGGATGGTGCCGAGTTGTTTTCTGTTGCACCAGAAAGTCGGACCAGAACCAACGGGTTAAAATTAAATCAAAAGAGTTTCCGTCTACACATTAGGAAGAACTTTCTAACAGAGTGGTTCCTCAGTGGAACAGGCTTCCTTGGGAAGCGGTGAGCTCTCCTTCCCTGGAGGTTTTGAAGCAGAGGCTAGATGGCCATCTGTCAGCAATGCTGATTCTGTTACCTTAGGCAAATCACGAGAGGGAGGGCATTTTGGCCATCTTCTGGGCATGGAGTAGGGGGTCACTGACGGTGTGGGGGGAGGGAGGTAGTTGTGAATTTCTTGCATTGTGCAGGGGGTTGAACTAGATGACTCTGGTGGTCCCTTCCAACTCAATGATTTTATGAGATAAGTGCTGCCTCTTCTAAGTTCCCAAACTGAAATGAAGGAAGGACTCGGTGCTACACCTGCCTCCCCTTGTGAGCACTGGTGTGGGTGGCTGTACAGAGCTCTCCACTACTTAAAAAAAAACCCAGAGTAACCAGTCTCCCTCCCCAAGCCACTGGCAGCAAGGTCCTAGGAGCACAGTTCTTCTCAAATAAGTAGAGGGCTCGTACCCGTCTCCCTTGCTTGCCGAAGGTCCTAGGAATTTCCAGTAGGAGGCGATGGGGTGGGGGGGGGGAGAACCTGCTAGCTGGGACCTGGGAGAGCTGCTGCCAGTTAGAGTAGGCAATGCTGACCTGGAGAGACCTGTGGGCTGACTCACGGGGCCCTCCTCAGGCACTGTTAAGCCTGTTGGAAGCAGACTGCGTAGACAGGGCTTGTGAGCACTCTGTCTTGCGTGCTTAGAAAGCAGACAGGAACGCCGCTTTTCCTGACTTTCCCCGGTACAGCGGAGACTCCCTGTTTGCGAGCCGGTAGTCCTACGTATCTGGGGCGGGGTCAGCATGCTTGTTCCCTCTCTCTGCGCACTGCTTTCAAAGCGCGCAAAGACACCTGAAGAAGGCTGACGTAGGCTTCACGCTCATTCATCAGGCTATCAGCTTGCAGGTCGTCCAGCAACGCCTTGGCATTCCCGTTCCGCCCCGGGCTGGTTTCCAAGGAAAGAGCTGGGCATCCTATTGAGCAAGCAATGTACTTTAAAGGTGGTGACAAATTTGGTGGCAGCATAGCAGCAGCTGGAAGGCTCTTAAGCGTTAACCTGATCCGGCACCCTGCCAAAGGAGGTGGGCCGGGGCAGCGAGTGAGTGACCAGCACCTACAGGAATGCTGTAGTCCTGGCAAACTTAACTAGGCTGGCCCTTCCGACCGTGTGAGGCGGAGCTGTAGAAATCTGGTCAAGGAAGGGGAGTAGGGCAGTCTAAATACAGCTGTTATTGAGCCAGAGGGGAGAGTGTCCCAGAATAGCAGCTGCGTGTCACTCAGTGCCCTGCAGTACCTAATACCGCTTGGTCAGTGATTCTTGGTTGCCCGGCTACGTTCTGCAGAAGCTGGTGGAGTCATCCTGCTCATAGCACTGCTGCAGGGAAGACAGATCATGATGGGTCGCCATGTTAGTCTACCTGTAGCAGCAGGAAAGAGCAAGAGTCCAGTCGCACTTTAAAGACTGAACAAACTGTCTGGCAGGGTATAAGCTTTCGTGGAGAGCGGTGGTGGTTTTGTGGAGGTGTGGTGGTTTGGAGCAGAGGACTCAGATCTGGAGAACCAGGTTTGATTCCTGGAGTGTCAAACTCATTTTGTTACGAGGGCCAGATATGACATAAATGTCACTTGGTTGGGCTGGGCCACGTGTACCATATCATTTAATGCCAGGTACCAGAGATACAAGCTGTATAGAAGACACAGGCAAAGCCAATTAACTATATTAATTTTTTTAATTTATTTTTTCCTTAAAATACAAACACGCTTAAAACAATAACACTCTTACAGTATTTTCTTTTATTTAACAGTCTTTGATCATTGATACCTTGGGGATAGGGGTGGTGGCTGCCCCAGCTGACTTGTGGACTGGATAAGGGCTCTCAAGGGGCCGGATCCGGTTCCCCCCCCCCCCGGGCCTTATGTTTGACACCCCTGCTCGAGGAAGTCCATCCGTGACCTCTAACACACACAAAAAATCACTGTGTATCTGGCCAGCATCGCGAGCCGTGCAGTTGAGATGGCTCGTCGTTCCAGGCTCTGAGTCACGGTGATAAACGCCGGGGCTGCGTTTGCCCTGCAAAACCAGACTGGTTCAGTAGCCATGCCCAGCCCGGGGAAGGGTAATCCCTCGGAGAGGCCAGGAATCTCTTCCCTCGGCACTTGCCAAACCTGTGCGCCCAACGATACCGACTCCCACAACCAGCAGCAGCGGTTAAAACTGGGGTGCGGCTGTCCTGTCTGGTCAGAGCCACCTTTGGAATTTCCACATCTGTCTTTTTATTTTTACTTGCTGAAAGGACGCGCCGTTGAGTCACAGCCGACTCACGGCGACTGCTTCCACAGAGCGCTCCAGGCATGAGATGGGTGGAGGTGGTTTGCCATTGTCTGCCTTCCGCACATGCTTAAGAAGCAGTGTAAGAAATCACCTAAATGATAGAATTGAGAGAGACAGTGTGGTATAGTGGTTAGAGCAGGGGTGTCGGACTCAATTGTAACGCGGGTCGGATATGACATAAATGACACTTGGCCGTGCAGCCCAGATCAAAAGTGGGGGGGGGTGGCTGCCTCAGCTGGCTCGCAGGCCGGATTCAGCCCCCGGGCCTTATGTTTGACCCCCGTGGGTTAGAGTGTTCAACTAGGACCTGGAAGAAAAGTTCGAATCTCCACTCTGCATTGGAAGCTTGATAGGTGACCTTGGGCCAGTCACACACTAGTCTACTGCACAGGGTTGTTGTGAGGATAAAACGGGAGAATTACATAAGTCACCTTGGGGTACCTATTGGGGAGTAAATGAACAGAATTAAACCAATCTTATGTTGTTGTTTACTGCATGGTGTAGTAGTGGTTAGGAGCGGTGGACTCGAATCTGGAGAACATGAAGTCTGCTGCGCGGCCTTGGGCTAGCCCTTCCAACTCTATGAGTTAGCATGGTGTAGTGGTTAAGAGCGGTGGTTTGGAGCGGTGGAGTCTGACCTGGAGAACCGGGTTTGATTCCCCACTCCTCCACATGGGCGGCGGAGGCTAATCTGGTGAACTCGATTCGTTTCCCCACTCCTCCACATGAAGCCAGCTGGATGACCTTGGGCAAGTCACTCTGTCTCAGCCCCACCTACCTCCCAGGGTGTCTGTTGTGGGGAGGGGAAGGGAAGGTGATTGTAAACCGGTTTGATTCTGTCTTAAGTGGTAGAGAAAGTCGGCATATAAAAACCAACTCTTCTTCTTCTATGATTCTATGGGACTGTGATTCTAAATGTGGGGAAATGGCAGAGATTGTTGCAGTGCCTGACCAGTAGCCAGAGCTATTTCGTGCAGCTCAATTTGAGTCCAGTATCACCTTAGAAACCCACAAGATTTTTGGCGTATGAGCTTTCGAGAGTCAAAGTTCCCCTTGTCGGATAAGTCCAGTGGAATTCTAGAAGCCAGAAGAGTGACTGTCTTTTAAACAGATAAGCCGGCCGGTTCCGAAATCCCTCTTGACTTGTGGTTTCTTTTCTCCCCTCCCCCAGTGGCTACGCAGCTGATGAAATTACACACTGCATCCGACCACAGGACATCAAGGAGAGAAGAGCCGTCATCATCCTTCGGAAGTAAGTGGCGAACCTTTTCCAACGGCGTCGCACCCCCGTTTCCAAGAAGATAAATTGCTTTGCATTCTTACTGCTCCCGGGGTTAAGAGAGCCAGCGTGGTAAAGTGGTTAAGAGCGGTGGTTTGGAGCGGTGGACTCTGATCTGGGGAACCGGGTTTGATTCCTCCACATGAGCGGCGGAGGCTAATCTGGTGAACTGGATTTGTTTCCTCACTCCTACACATGAAGCCAGCTGGGTAACCTTGGGCTAGTCACTCTCTCAGCCCCACCTACCTCACAGGGTGTCTGTTGTGGGGAGGGGAAGGTGATTGTAAGCCTTAGGTGGTATAGAAAGTCGGCATATAAAAAACAACCCTTCTTCTTCAACTGGAACCGACTGTCACAAAGTGATTTCCCTTTTGTAAGGCAGAATTGTGTAGTGGCTTTGGGGCAGAGCCTGGCAGCTTACCACTGTTGAAAGATTTAAAATTTAGGGTTTTTTTTGGGGGGGGTGCATAATGTAACTTTGGCCAAACTGACTCTCAATGACTTGCAGAACTTCCCTGTGAGGGGCTAGTCAAACTGGATACTAGTGATGATGCATACCTGGTCTCTTCAGGATCAGAGGAGCAGGCCTATTCTATTAGGCGCCGTGGAACATAGGCAGGACAATGCTGCTGCAGTCGTCTTATTTGTGGGCTTCCTGAAGGCACCTGGTTGGCCACTGTGTGAACAGACTGCTGGACTTGATGGGCCTGGGTCTGATCCAGCAGGGCCTTTCTTATGTTCTTAGTACTGGCCATGATGCACACCTATTCTCTCCAGGATCAGTGGAGCATGCCTAATATATTAGGTGCTGTGGAACGCAGGCAGGAGAATGCTGCTGCAGCCGTCTTGCTTGTGGGCTTCCTAGAGGTACCTGGTTGGCCACTGTGTGAACAGACTGCTGGACTTGTTGGGCCTGGATCTGATCCAGCAGGACCTTTCTTATGTTCTTGTGTTTTTATAGTGGGGAAATAGATCTGGCATTCGCTCTTTTTGAGTGGGATGTTCCTGAGCTGCCTTGGTTACCAGCAGGGTCATAAATGCGTCCAGGCTGTGCAAGCCGACAGGATATTTACGGAGGCGACCTGCCATGGCTATTCCAGGCTAACCTTTTCAGGGAATTAATCTAAACAGAAACAGTAGTTTTCAGTTAGTACCCAAGTGTGAGAAGAGGGGCCCATCTGTTTTTGCAGTAGCAAAATGGCCCCACAGTTTCCCTTCAGTTTATGCTGGCGGAGTATGGGGACTATAGGTTAAGCAAAAGGGAGGTTTCTGCAACTTTATTTGTGGCATCCTCTCCCAAGTCCAGAATTCATTCGGCTTCTGCTCACACAGAAAGAGCAGAGGGTCAGGTGGATGAGTTTCCACCCTCCCAGCGTGGTGTAGTGGTTAAGAGCTGTAGTTGGGAGCAATGGATTCTGATCTGGAGAACCGGATTTGATTCCCCAGTCCTCCACATGAGCGGCAGAATCTAATCTGGAGAACCAGGTTCGATTCCCCAGTCCTCCACATGAAGCCAACTGGGTGACCTTGGGCTAGTCATGGTTCTCTCCAGACTCTCTCAGCCCCACCTACATCACAAGAGGAAGGGAATGTGATTGTAAGCTGGTTTGAGTCGTCTTAAAAAGGTAGAGAAAGTAGGCATATAAAAACCAACTCTTCTTCTCTGTGTGATCTTAAAATTAACTGTCCACTAGGCAAGAAATTTCCCTGGATCCAACATGGAGAGTTATTCAGCCAGCATGACCCCCTTTTGTCTCTGTCTCTCTCTCTTTCTCTCTCTCACTCACGCTTTCAGAACCAGACTAGACGCTCCCCGGCTGGAGACCAGGTCCCTGAGCAGCTCCGTGCTAACGCCGGGCTACGCCTCTGACCGCCTGTCCGGAAGCAACAGGGACCTCGTCCTGAAACCAAAGAGGTCCCATCGCAAAGCGGATCCGGATGCCGCTCACCGGTAAGAGAATCTGGGTTAGAAACGGCAACAGGGGTGGGCAGAGAGCAGTTCTGGGAGTTTCTGAATCGCGTAGCTTGGTGGAGTGAACAACGAACAGGTTCAGGACGGTAGCTGTGTCTGTCTGGAGTCGAAGAGCAAAATTTGCGTCCAGTAGCACTTTAGAGACCAACATTGGTCTGTGAAGCGCTACCGGACGCAAATCTCACTCAACTCTTGACGGATCTTGTTGACGAAAACCATACTAACAGAGAAAAATCCAGACTTATTAGCCGCAATATGCCTCAAGCCGTGCTCTGGAGAGGCGCCATATACATTCTCTGAATAGAATATTGCCCTGAGGCCTGGATCTCTTGAATTGTGGTTCAGGTTTTGGCATTAATGGAATTCTGCTGTAGTTTAGTAAACGTCTGTACCGTTCTTTTCAATGGAAAACTCCTGGTGATGTACAGCAATAATAAAACGGCTCTTTGGATCACCCCAACTGTCGTCAGCTGCCCTTGGGTTTTCAGACAGGGCCAGGTGAGAGCGGCGGACTCTGATCTGGAGAACCAGGTTCGATTCCCCACTCCTCCACACGAGTGGCGGACTCTAACCTGGTGAACCAGGTTGGTTTCCCCATTCCTCCACATGAACGGCGGACTCTAACTTGGAGAACCGGGTTCGATTCCCCACTCCTCCACACGAACGGCGGACTCTAACCTGGAGAACCGGGTTCGATTCCCCACTCCTCCACGTGAATCCACCTGGGTGACCAAGTCACCGTTCTCTCCGAATTCTCTCAACCCCACCTACCTCACAGGGTGTCTGTTGTGGGGAGGGGAAGGGAAGGCGATTGTAAGCCGATTGATTCTTCCTTAAGTGGCTGAGGTTGGCATATAAAAACCAACTCTTCTTCAATAACGCATCTCATCCCTCGCATATCTGTATCCAACAGAACGAGGCAGCTAGGAAGGAATTAGAAATTTGGGGGCGGGGGGGGGTTTGTCCGATCTCCCGCTCACCTGGCTGCCTTTCCCCCCTCCCCCTCTTCCCGTAGGCCTCGGATTTTAGAAATGGATAAAGAGGAGAACAGGCGCTCGGTCCTCTTGCCCAAACACAGGAGGCGGAGCCACTTCAGCTCGGAGAACTATTGGCGAAAGTCTTACGAGTACACGGAGGACTTAGACGAAGAGGAGGAGGATGGGAGCCCGGCCCGGAAAGTGAAAATGCGGCGGCATTGAGAGAGTGTGGTCTTCCTCTCCCCCACTCACCGTTCCTTTTCTGGATCTCGGAGCTGATGAGATTGGCATTCAGGCTGTGAAATCTTATTTCCCTCCCCCCTCCTTCCCTTCCTCTCCCACAGGCGATTTCTCATCCAGCTTCACGTTTGTATCCCTTCCCCCCACCCCAGCCCTTCTGGGTTTTGGGGGGAGTAGCCAGAACGGATCTGGCTTTCTTTTCTTTGTTTCGTTTCATTTTTATCACCAGGGTCCGCCTGTCCTTTTTGTCCTCCTCCCCCCAGGGCAGATGGGCGCCCCCCCAAAAAAAAACCAGAAGCAACTTCCTTTCCCTTCCCCCCCCCTCTTCTCCCCAGTAAAAAGCTGTGTTCTGCAAGGTGTTTGGGCTGGAGTGGATTTAGAAGATGCCAAAAAAAGAAAAAAGAATTGTTGTGTTTTGAGTTTGCTGAAGGGTTATGAAAAATATTCCTCATGCTCCGCCGCCGCCGCTGCTGCTTCATTGTTCGGAATACAGCCTTCGATTCCTGTCCTTCCGACCCCCGTGCCGCATGCCGCCAGATGCTCTCTCTAGGGGACGTCCTCGCTCCACCCTGCACCAAAGGGCTCCGGCTCTCTTAAGCTGGCTACCATGTTATTTTTACTTTTTTCTCCCCCCCCCCCCCCGTGGCTCAAAAGGCTCTCTCCAGGGCAACGGGAAATCTAAAGCTTGGCAAATACCACCACCCCTTTTCTTTGACGGCACACCTGAAGACAAAAAGCGTTTAGGACGTATTGCACTTTAGCGTCAGGGTTTTATTACCCCCTTCTCATCCCTCCTTTTTTTTTTGGTTCTGTTCAATGCCATAGAATCCTCCCCCACTCCCTTTCCACCCTCTTACTAGCCCCGGCTAGCGAGCACCTATTTTTTTGTTTTCTGTGCTGCTAATGAAAAAGGACACAGTCTTTGTGAAGGATTCTCGGCCGCTCCGCACTGTTGGTGCGGCCTTCCGAGGGCTCGCCGAGGGGTGGGAGCAAGGAGCAGAGAGTTGGGCAGGGGGCTGAAGCCGCGGCCCGTTCCGAGCCCTTCACACTAACAGCATAGGCCCCGATCCGCCAGGTACATCTCCTGCGCCGGCCTTATCGTAGCAAAGGGGGAAAGCGCGGCAGAGCTTGCATTTGTCGCTACGAGGTTTGCTCTGGAGATGTCCCCTGCGGCTCGCACCTGTAACCTTTTGTTTGTTTGTCGTTTTTTTAAAAAGATATGTCTGTTTTTCGTTCGGGGGGGTGGTTGGCCCGCTGATCCTACTGCGGCTGGTGACAACACCGCCTTGGACGTCTCTCCGAAGTAGGCCGGCATGGAGGAATCACCTCTTTTTAAGGATCGGGGTTTGGCAAGAAGCCCTGTCTGCTGGGGGCCGGATCTGTTTCTGGGACGCTCCTGAGTGATGTGTTGCACCTCTGCTTCTTCTGGAAGCCCCCTGCCATCCACCCAACAGGGAGGGCTTGTGCCAGCCTGTGCAGCAAATTTTGGGAGTGCAAGAGGGAATCGATGCAGGTTATTATTCTTTAGTGTCATGCCTCTGCAAACTCTGGGAAAACTTGTCTCGCATCTAAAGCCAGTTTACCCTCAGGATAGGCGGATGTGCCACCCTTCTCTGGATAACTAACATTTAAATTCTTTCCTGGGTCATGTTCTGAGGCCCAGCAAAGTAGATTCCGTTTACCACCAGCGTTTAATTTTTTTTAATGCCCATTTGCCTCCCAGCGTCTGTATCTTTTGCCTCCGTTTTTGACCCAGGCTGATGGGAGTTGTCAAGAGTCGGAGACCCAGGTCGATGCTTGGGACCTAAATTTTAATCTCTTAAAAATTTCCCCTCCTCAGTTCTCTGAATCCCAGTGATTTGGCACTCAAACACTGGTATGGCAGATTGGATTTTAAGCCTCTCATTTTTCTCGGCCCCGGAGTTTCCTTCCCCTCGCCCCCTTAGTTCTCTGTGCCTTCTTACAATGATATACACTGTTTAGAATGCCACTTCCAGAATGCAAAGGCAGGAAGTCAAAACACACCACGTATGTTGTTCTTCGGGGCATTTTCTCGGGAAGGGGGCATCCGGGGCATCTCAGTCTCCCTGCCCCTCGGCTGACTTTTTATTTTTCGATTTTAACTCTTTGCTTCTCATCAAGAAAAACCCAGCGAGAGAAGGGCGATGCTGGAGTCCTTCAGCCAAGAGACACGACAGGTCTTCTGCGCCCTGCTGCCCAGCCTCAGAGGCAAAGGGGCACTTAGTGGACCCTTCCTCGGGCAACGGGGCACAGGCGCAGACCTGCCGTTTCTGGGGGGGTTTGCCCGTACGCACAACCCCCCGGCGAAAATCCGCACTAGGCGTCCGTGTGCAGAGAGACGTGGAAGGACAAATTGTGCCGAGATTAAGCTGTCACCTTGTTTGGCTCTTGGGCTCAGAACCGTCTGTCGGTATAAATCGCCACCATCCCGGGTAAGACGCTTGCCGGATTGGAGTTTGGTTTTTTTCCAACAGGAAGGGGAGAAATCTTCCTCTCAGCCGTTCCCAGCTCAGTTGTGCGGAAGGCACAAGCTCTGTTCAGAGAACTCCCAGCCATTCTAAAACAGAAAATGTTGACGGACGACGTGATTTCTCGTTTTTTTTAATGCTGTTAGTGTGAAGGTTGGCGGCGGCGGCTGCCACTAAAGAATCCGGCCCCTCAGATTCAAGCTGCCTCGAAATTTCCATTTGCGTTCGCTTAGATCCATCTCTCACGATCAACTGGCTTCTTTTTTGTTTGTTCGTTTTAAGCGCCAAATGCAATCTTAACATGTCAGGAGGCAAAATTCCTGCTTGCTCCGAAAAGGTGCCCGGCAGTTCTGCTCCTTGCTCTTTTCCCTCCCAAGCACACACTTAAAAAAAAAAAAATTAAAAAAAAATAAAGTTCTGGCTGATGTTTGTGTTTTTTTTAAAAAAAGAAATCTAATTTTTTTGTTACAAATAAAAACGTGGCAATATTTTTTTCTGTAACTTTTCATAGGACAAAGTGTGATTTGTAAACAAATTGTACAGTTCTGAAGTTTGAGATACGCAAAATTAAAAAAAAATAACCGTACTGCGTGGGCACTCTGTAAATGGGGGGCGGGCGGGAGGGGAGAGATTATTTTCCGTACAGTACAGTGTATTTGGGGAGAAATCTTTTAATTCTGGTTGATTTAGGAAGAACTATAGTTCCTGTCAGGGTTTGAAATCTTTTTTTTCCTTGTATAGAATGCTGCATTTAAGTAAATAAAAATCAAAGCATCACTTGATCAAAAGGAATGTTTGCATATGTTTATTATTATTATTATTGCCATCGAGTTACAGCTGACCTACAGGGACAACATAAGGTTTTCAAGCAACCCTGGACTTCCTCGGTGGTCTCCCATCCAAGTACTAATCAAGGCTGACCCTGCTTGGCTTCCGAGATCTGATGAGGTTAGGCTAGCCTGGGCCATCCAGGTCAGGGCAAGAGATGAACAGAGGTGGTTTGCCATTGCCTGCCTCTACTTAGCAACCCTGGACTTCTTTGGCAGTCTCCCATCCAAGTGCTAACCAAGGCCAACCCTGCTTAGCTTCTGAGATCCAGACACAATCAGGATAGCCTGGCCATCCAGGTCAGAACAAGGGACGAACAGAGGTGGTTTGCCATTGCCTGCCTCTTTGTAGCGACCCTGGACTTCCTTGGTGGCCTCCCATCCAAGTACTAACCAGGTCCGGCTCTGCTTAGCTTCCAGGATTTGATGAGATTGGGCTATCCTGGGCCGTCCAGATCAGGGTATATGAACCTTGGGAGTGTTGTAGGTTCTTCACATGCCTTTCCTACGCAGTGTTTACCATACCCTTTGTAAGAGGCCATTTTGACCTAACTTTGCCACAGACGAGGATCGGCAGCTGGAGACCCCTGGCCTCGTCCCATCCCCTCAAGATCCAGCTCTGTTTCCATCCATCAGGGTCTCAGGAGTGAGCCAAGCCATCCACGGCCCTCGGGTAGTGGTGTAGTGGTCGAGAGGGGTGGGCTCTAATCTGGAGCTGTGGCTCAGTGGTAGAGCCTCTGCTTGGCATGCAGAAGGTCCCCGGTTCAATTCCTGACATCTCCAGTTAAAGGGACCAGGCAGGAAGTGATGGGAAAGACCTTTATTGGCCTGAGACCCTGGAGAGCCGCTGCCGTTCTGAGTAGACAATACTGATGGACCAAGGGTCTGATTCAGTATAAGGCAGCTTCATGTGGAGAACCGGGTTCAATTCCCCCCTCCACGTGAGTGGCGGACTCTAATCTAGAGAACCAGGTTCGATTTCTCGCTCCTCCACATGCAGTCAGCTGGGTGACCTTGGGCTAGTCACAGTTCTCTCCGAACTCTCTCAGCCTCACCTGCCTCACAAGGTGTCTGTTGTGGGAAGAGGAAGGGAAGGTGATCGTAAGCTGGCTTGAGGTAGAGAATATTGCTTCAAGGTAAAGAATATTGGAGTATAAAAAACCAACTCTTCTTCTTAAAGCATATGGCACTAGTGTGATGTAGTTGTTTGGAGCGGTGGACTCTAATCTGGAGAACTGGGTTTGATTCCCCACTCCTCAGCATGAGTGGCAGATGCTAATCTGATGAACCAGGTTCGATTCCCCAGTCCTGCACATAAAGCCAGCTGGGTGACCTTGGGCTAGTCGCAGCTCTTTCAGCCCCATCTACCTCACAGATAGGGGAGGGGAAGAGAAGGTGATTGAAAACCGGTTTGATTCTTCCTGAAGGAGTAGAAAAAGTCGGCATATAAAAAACAACTCTTCTCCTTTCAACCAGGGATCCCCAACATGGTGCCTACCAGCACCTTTCCTGGAGCCCGCCAAGTCTTTTCAGATAGTGGGTGGGACTCTTCCCCAGCACAGCTTCTGATTGGCCAATGGAGATCCGATTGGCTGGGCAGATTAAAATATCATTGCTTTGGCAGCAGCTACCACCACAGTGTTGGTTCAATTCTCTCGCCGCTCATTCCTGGTGTATTTGTTAAAAATTACCCCTCTTCCTCCCCTGCACTTGGACGTCCTTTGGGGGTGTATACGACTCTGCTTCCTACGGCAGCTATTCTGTGGTCGCTGCCACCACCCTGTGTCCGAAGTCCAAAGGTGCCCGCCGGCTCAAAACGGTTGCGGACCTCTGGCTCTATACAATGGGGCTGACTCCTGAGTCAGAGGGGCAGAGGGCAGCTGTCATTCTCCTCCTGATAGAGAGGTCCCAACCAAGGTCCTGCAACAGGAGCAAGTTTCAAGTCTCCTGTTGTGGGTTTCTGGCTCACAAAGAGCTAAGTAAGGTCTCTCTTGAGGTCTACTTGGCTCATTCCTGTGGCAGTACCTTGCGAGGCCACGAGGTGGTGGAGGACGCAAAGGTAAAAACCAGGAACAAAAGAAGAAAATCCAGATTACGGGACTGAAATGTCTACAGACCTGTGTTCTTATTTTAAAAAGGTATTGGAGATGGCTGTGGTAAGAGTTTAAAGGTGCTCTGTAGCAAAGAGATGAACATGAGGCCAGTAGGCAAAGAATAGTCTGCATAGTGGGTGTAGTGGTTGAGAGCAGTGGTTTGGAGCAATGGACTCTGATCTGGAGAACCGGGTTTGATTCCCCACTCCTCCACATGAGCGGCAGAGGCTGATCTGGTGAACCAGGCTGGTTTCCCCACTCCTCCATATGAAGCCAGCTGGGTGACCTTGGGCTAGTCACAGCTCTCTTACAGCTCTCTCAGCCTCACCTACCTCACAGGGTGTCTGTTGTGGGGAAGGGAAGGCGATTGTAAGCCGGTTTGATTCTGCCTTGAGTGGTAGAGAAAGTCAGCATATAAAAACCAGCTCTTCGTCTTCTTCTTCCACGTAAGCACCAAATTTAACTGGGTGATTTATTTACTTTGTTTGTATCCCCTGTCTCTCCAATGGGCCCCCAAACTGGCTTACTTTCATCAGTCTTCTCTAGAATCATAGAATCATAGAGCTGGAAGGGACCACCAGGGCCATCAAGTCCAACCCCCTGCACAATGCAGGAAATTCACAACTACCTCCCCCCTCCACACCCCTAGTGACCAGAAGATGGCCAAGATGCCCTCCCTCTCATCATCTGCCTAAGGTCACAGAATCAGCATTGCTGACAGATGGCCATGTAACCTCTTCTTAAAAACCTCCAGGGAAGGAGAGCCCACCACCTCCCGAGGAAGCCTGTCCCACTGAGGAACCGCTCTGTTAGAAAATTCTTCCTAATGTCTACACGGAAACTCTTTTGATTTAATTTCAACCCGTTGGTTCTGGTCCGACCTTCTTGAGCAACAGAAAACAACTCGGCACCCTCCTCTATATGACAGCCCTTCAAGTACTTGAACATGGTTATCGTATCCCCTCTCAGTCTTCTCCTCTTCAGGCTAAACATACCCAGCTCCTTTAACCTTTCCTCATAGGACTTGGTCTCCAGACCCCTCACCATCTTTGTTGCCCTTCTCTGGATCCGTTTCAGTTTGTCTACATCTTTCTTAAACTGTGGTGCCCCAAACTGAACACAGTACTCTAGTTGAGGTCTAACCAGAGCAGAGTAAAGCGATACCATCACTTCGCGTGATCTGGACACTATACTTCTGTTGATGCAGCCCAAGACTGCATTTGCCTTTTTAGTTACAGCATCACACTGCTGACTCATGTTCAGTGTTTGGTCTACTAAGACCCCAAGATCCTTTTCACACACACGACTGCTCAAACAAGTCTCCCCCATCCTATAATGATGCATTTGATTTTTCCTACCTAAATGCAGAACTTTTCATTTGTCTTTGTTGAAGTGCATTTTATTAGTCCTACCCCATTTCTCCAGCCTGTCAAGATCATCCTGCATCTTGGCTCTGTCTTCTACTGTATTTGCTACCCCTCCCAATTTAGTATCATCTGCAAATTTAATAAGCATCCCCTCTATTCCTTCATCCAAATCATTTATAAAGATGTTGAACAACACAGGGCCCAACACAGATCCCTGAGGAACTCCACTAGTCACTTCTCTCCAAGTGGACGAGGAACCATTAACTAGCACTCTTTGGGTATTTTATTTTCTGTTTTATTTTCACAACACCCCTGTGGGGTAGGTTAGGCTGAGAGTCTGCGACCCGTCCAAGGTCACCCAGTGAGCTTCTGTGGCAGAGCGGGGATTCAAACCCGTCTGTCCCAGATCCTAGCCCACTACTCTAAAGTGATGCCACGCCGAGCATCCAGACTACCTTAGTTTTGCCTTTAGGGCCTGAAACTTTTTTTTTTTAAGGCTCGGAAGTTAGAGCGGTTCCTTGGTGGTGGGCTCTCCTTCTTCGGAGGTTTTTAAGCAGAGGCAAGATGGTCTTCTGTCCACAAGGCTGATTCTGTGAACTTCGGCAGATCACGAGAGGGAGGGCAGGAAGGGTTGTGCCTATGCTTGGCTCTCGTGGCCCTTTCTTGCATGCCCAGGGAAATGCCAATTGTCACTTTGGGGGTCAGGAAGCAATTTCCCTCTAGTCCAGATTGGCCTGGGACTCTGAGGGGCTTTTTGCCATCTTCTGGGTATGGAGTAGGGGTCACGGGGTGTGTGGGCGGGTGGGGAGGTAGTTGTGAATTTCCTGCATTGTGGAGGGGGTCGAACTAGATGACCCTGGTGGTCCCTTCCAGCTCTATGATTCCAAGCATGAGGTTAATGCTCACTCAACCTCAGAAGCTCAAAGAGGGGACATATGATTTGTGCCTGTTGGGGGAAAAAATATTTCTTTCCCCTGGGACAAGTTAATAAATTACTCAGAGTAAGCAAATGCTTGCCGATGAGATTCATACGCATCAACTCGGTCGCAGAACAGTCTTTTCAAAAAATTAGTAAGGACACAGTATACGCAGCATCAATAATGAATTGCACATTCCCGAGGTGGAATCATTAACCGTCATAAACCTTTGCCCCAGGTTTTGACCCTCGGTCCATCTGCCAGCCGAGAAGCATCCAACAGTCTGGAAGAGTGGGGTGATGGACGGACACCCCCGGGGAACTGGGCAGGCCAAAGATCAAGTGTGGTTAATTAGCTATTCTGTATGGCAATTTTTAAAAAAGGGCTTCTGGATATTCTCGCTGGGCAGAGCTGAGGCTTACGTGGATGTCATTCCAACCTGTGGCTTAATAGAAATAGCTGGAAAGTTGGTTGGGTCGCCAGCTCCGGGTTGAGAAATACCTGGAGGTTTGGGCGGCGCAGCCTGAGGAGGGCGGGGTTCGGAGGGGCTTCAATGCCCTACAGTCCAATTGCCGAAGCGGCCGTTTTCTCCAGGGGAACTGATCTCTACCGGCGGGAGAGAAGAAAGAAGGCTTGTCAGGGGAACTATCAGAGTAGCCTAGGAAAGAAACTTCAGCAATGGATCGCAGCACTGTGGCTAGTGAGGGAGCTGAGGCAGTAACGTGCAAGGTCTGTGGCATGTTTGTCTTTTTACCTGAGGGTAAATTAATTATACTTGCAGCAAGTGTAAGTTGGTAGCCCTGCTGGAGGAGAAGATACAGGGTCTTGAGGCACGCTTGTCCACACTCCATTTTTTAAAGCAAGTTGAAGAGTGAAATGGACAGAACTCATGAAGCTCTCTTTAGCAAGCAACAGGAGCAGGAGAGTAAGGAATCTGAACAAGTGGAGGTACAGGTGTTGTGCCTAGAAAAACCGTTATCCCAGGTATGTCCGCTCAAAGGATAACGCTCTGGAGATCAGGAGTTAGTTTTACAGCTATGCCGTTTAATGGTGCCAATTGAAACAGTACAAAGCTGGGATCAAATCTCTCCAGCCCAAAAGCAAAAGAAAGAATCACGCAGTTCAGAATTCATCACTTATATACACTTCTAACAATGGGTTTCAATACGATACACATCCTAATTTTCTCATGCTGTCATCCTTAACAAACAATTCTGCATTAAGCCAGTTCTTTAGCTGGACGTGAAGTTCCCGTTTACCAAGATAACAAGCTAGCGAAGCAATGTTGCAGACTCAGGACTGTTTGTGTGCTTCTGCAAATTATGTCAATAGAAAGCAAGAGGAAAGAGAGGAAGGGGGGGTGATTCTTGACACGCATTTATCTACATGGGTGTCATGTCTAAAAGAGGAAACCTGCACCTGCTCATGTACACAGGAGCAGTCTATAGTGCCACAGGTAAAATACCTTTATTTTGGGCACCCACCCTACCATGCCTTTCATGGTAGGGTGGGACATCTGGGTGGCCGAGATCTCTGGCCTCGCTTCCTGCCCTGTCTGACCTTTGGCTGGGGGTAGGGGGGCTTTGTCTCCAAGGGACAGGCTGATGGCTTTGCTTTTCCTCCCACCGTTCTTCCCAAGAGCTCGGGGTGGGGGCTGTGCAGGATTCCCCCTCGTCCTCGCAGCAGCCTCACGGGGTGGGTGAAGTGAGAACGGCTGACCTGGAATGGTGAGCTTTGTGGCTGAGAGGGGCTTCGAAGGCAGGGGAGACCCCAGACCCCCCAGGGGGAAAGCAGCAGACACTCTTGGGCTTCCCTTCGGACTTTGGCCAAGCACGTGTGGGGCAAGGCAGGCTGACCTGCTCCTCCCGTCCTGTCCTCTCTTGGCCAGGTGAGCCCCCAGGCACCCAAGAGAGGGCTGCCGTGGCGCCTGCCCCTTTGTGGGTCGGCACCTGCTTGCATTGTCCCCGAATTCCTCCCCGAAGAATCCCCGTTGATAGCAAGCAGTGGAGAGACAATGTGGTGTAGTGGTTAAGAACGGTGGACTCTAACTTGGAGAACCCGGTCGGTTTCCCCACTCCTTCACCTGAAGCCTGCTGGGTGAGCCGGGGCCAGTCACGGCTCTCTCCGAACTCTCTCTGCGGGGGGAGGCAGGCGATGGCCGACCACTTCTGGACGTCTCTTGCCCTGAAAACCCTCCGGGGTCGCCGTACGTTGGCGGTGACCTGACGGCCCTTTCTGCAGCCAGCGAGCAACACCCTACGCCACCTCCCTTCCCCAAGAGTCGCCGGTGCTCAGACACTCCCGGCAGCCTCCTGTCCAGACCCAGCCCAGAGGCCATCGAAGAGCTGCCGCAGGAGGCAGAGCCAGGAGGGTTGCCAACCTCCAGGGGGTGGCTGGAGATCTCCTGCTCTTCCAACGGAGCTCCAGGTGACAGATCCCCTGGGGAAAAGGGCTGCTCTGGACTGCGGACTCTATGGCATTATGCCCCATTGAAGCCCTCTCCCCAACACTGCCCTCCTCAGGCTCCACCCCTAAAATCTCCAGGTATTTCCCAAAATGGCTGCTGCAGGGTCCTTGTTCGAATCCAAGCTTGAATCTGTGCTCTGCCATGGAAGCTCGCTGGGTGACTTGGGGCCTGTGTCTCACACACACACACTCGACCTGGTCAGCCTCACAGGGTTGTCGTGAGGTTAAAATGGAGGAGAGGAGGACAAAGAGGAGACAGGTGGGGTACAAATGAAGCGTATCTTATATAAATCTATTGCAACTGCAACGGGTCCAGTTCGAAGCACCTTTAAGCATTTGGCGCGCAACTCATCTTTGTCTTCCTCCTGAGCACCTGGGCAGGGGGGGTGGAGCTTTGGGGGGCGGGGGACTGGAGCAGAGGTCTACCCCCTGGGGAGTGGCGTGGGGGCAGGAGATGCCAGGCAGTCACTGAGGAAAGTCGCTGGAGGCGTGGAGCCCCAGTCCTTTGTTCCGTTACTTTATTTACAGCCCACCTTTTGCTCCAGCGGGCATCCAAGGCAGCTTACAGCACTCTCCTCTCCTCCATGTCATCCTCAGAACAACCCTGCGAGGTACGACAGGCTGAGATTGTGTGAGCGGACCAAGGTCACCCGGCAAGATTTTGTGGCAGGGTGGAGATTCGAACCTGGGTCTCCCCGATCCTACACTGACACTCCAATCTCTACACCACCCTGGCTGTCACGTCTGATTCCTCTCCTGCTCCCAGAAGACCTGTATGGTGCAGCGGTTCAGAGTATTGCACTTGTATCTGGAAGACCCGGGTTCGAATTCCCATTCCTGCCATAAGAAGGTTTTGGAGGGTCCTGAGGAAGGCATGGGAAGGCATGGGAGGGTTTGCTTTTTAATGAGAAAAAAACGTTTATTCAGAAAGACCCACGCGACGGAGGTGAAAAGGAACCACCAGCCAGGAGTCGTGAAGATTTAGCCGGGACAGGGGCCTGGGGGGCGTGGGGGGAGGTGGCCAGGCAGGTCCAGGGGCGGGGGGATTGATGGAGGAAGGGGTCCCTTGGCCCTCCTTCCAGAGAACCTGCTGGAAGCGGCAGTTGGAGGGGGGGTTCTAGGTGCCCAGGTGTTGATGCCGGTTGCCATGGTTCCCTGCCGGGGCTCCGAGACCCTCCAACCGCCCAGGAGCTGGAAGGAGGAAGACGCTGGTGGCTTCGTCTCCTGCGGTTGGGGTCTCACCCCCATCTTCAAGGTGGGGGCAGAGGCCTGGGGACCCTTTCGTATGCTTTGTGTTTGCTTTGGGGGGCCCTTTCTCTTCCCAGGGGACAACATTTGTGTCCTGGGGACATTCCTCTTTGTGGGGCTCACGGTCTGGCCACGGGGCCCCCAACCCCCCCTCCTTGAGAGCCAGCGTGGTGTAGTGGTTAAAAGCAGTGGTCTGGAGCGGTGGACTCTGATCTGGAGAACAGGGTTTGTTTCCCCACTCCTCCACGTGAAGCCAGCTGGGTGACCTTGGGCTATTCACAGCTCTCTTAGAGCTCTCTCAGCCCCACCCACCTCCCAGGGAGGGGAAGGGAAGCTGATTGTAAGCCGGTTTGATTCTTCCTTAAGTGGTAGAGAAAGTCGGCATGTAAAAACCAAAACTTCTTCTTCCTCCTCCTGGGCCTTTGACTGCCCTTTTGGACCTGAGGGTGGGGTGTCTGTTTCTCAGACAGCAGCTGAATTGACTTCCCCTTGGGCCAGAGGTCACCCCTATGTATTCAATGCTGCTTGGGTTTTGGTTGAGCCCCCACAGACTGCCCTATGGCAGCCGGTTCTCCCTGAGGTAGTGGGCCCCTTAATTAAGCAAATGCCATCAGGTAAGGCCCCTGGGCCTGGTTGAATACCAGTAGGTCTTCTGAAAGCTACTTTGGTATGCTGGAGTCATCTGCTGGCCCCTCTCTTCACTGAAATTAATGATTCAGGAATTATTCCCACAGTTTAGAAACATGCAATAATCGTTCCCGCATCTCAAAAAGCCGGCTACCTGAAACCAACCGCCGTCGGGATCGAACTCAGGTCGTGAGCAGAGCTTGGACTGCAGTACTGCAGCTTACCACTCTGCACCACAGGGCTCTTCTATTCATATTATTACTATATTATCATTATTGTATAATGCAGCACTTTCTCTTTCAGTGTGTATTACTCATAATAATACAGGCTGTTATATCCTTTCTTTTTATTCTGCGGTCATGATACCACCTTTTTTCTTTTCTTCTATATTTTGTGTTTATATTCTGCTTTTATGTTTGTTTGTTTTAAAATTAAATTTTCTGACCATGGAAACTTGCTGTGCTTTCAGAGGAAAGAGGAAGAGCGCCGGCAAGCAAAAGAAGAGAGAGGAAGACATCTGACCAGGTAATGACGGGATGGTTTTTTTGGTGCCTGGGGGATGCAATTTTTTGGTCCTGCGTGGCTGCTGGGACGTTGAGATAGGGGGCTTTGAACGCACACGCAAACTGGTGCTCACAATTCCGCATTGAGAAAAAGGGAATTCTGCAATCTGCTAACAATCTGCTAAGTTTAGGTTTATGTCCTCAATGTGGGGTCCTCAGTGTGGCGCCCGCGGGTACCAGGGTGCCTGCTAACACCTTTTCTGTCTCCCACAAAGTGTTTTTTAGAAAGTGGGTGAGGCCTAGTGGGGGGAGGGTTGTCCATCAGAGCATTTAATTGGCCAGTGGAGATCTGATGGGCTGTGCAGATATTCAAAAGGCTGCTTTGGCATCAACTGCATTCTTGCGTTTGTATGCAAGAAAATACTTTGAAATGATATAATTTTATAGGGCATCCTTCTAAACAGAGCTCGGCCTGAAATGATGAAGGTTTGCTATTACAGGTATGCATCACCTTGCTCCCTAACATGTTAGGGTTGGCTCTGCCTCCTGTGGCAGCCATTTTACAGTTGGCTCTGTGTCCTAAAGGGCCCAAGAACAATCCTATAAATGATCGGGCTATTAGCCTACTGTCAACAATAGGTGAGGCTCATGCAGCCTTCTTGTATTCCAAGCTCTGGAATGGGGTAGATGTAGGATCTCTATTGTACCCTAAACAAGCCTGATTTAGGAGGGGTGTTTCAGTTCTGGATCATGGCCTTTTGCTATGCCACTTAGCTAGGGTTGCCAACCTCCAGGTACTGCTAGAAAATCACACCTCTATATTCAATCAAGTTTGTAGAACTCAGTATAGGATAACAAAAACCACTTAAAATGTATTGCATTCAAAAAATGCTTAATATTAATAGTTTACAAATCCCTGTCACAATATAACCCCATCACTTCACCTATACGTCAGAAATGATGCTATCTATAATATCAACAACCCTATGGCCTAACAAAGTCCATACCTAGGCTACTTTCTCTGGTGAATATCACTGTGAAATTTGCAAGAATATTAGCGCTTCAGCTTTCAGAGAACTCTTTCTGTGCAGATATTCAAAAGGCAAGACAATACTTTTAAATGATATAATTTTATAAGGCATCCTTCTAAACAGAGCTCGGCCTGAAACGATTAAGGTTTGCTATTACAGTTATGTATCACCTTGCTCCCTAACGTGTCAGGGTTGGCTCTGCCTCCTGTGGCAGCCATTTTACAGTTGGCTCTGCGTCCTAAAGGGCCCAAGAACAATCCTATAAATGATAGGGCCATTAGCCTACTGTCAACAAAAGGTGAGGCTTTTGCAGCCTTCTTGTATTCCAAGCTCTGGAATGGGGTAGATGTAGGATCTCTATTGTACCCTAAACAAGCCTGATTTAGGAGGGATGTTTCAGTTCTGGATCATGGCCTTTTGCTATGCTAGGGTTGCCAACCTCCAGGTACTACTAGAAAATCACACCCATCACTTCATCTATACTTCTGAAATGATGCTATCTATAATATCAACAATCCTATGGTCTAACAAAGTCCATATCCCTATCACAATATAACCCCATCCTTCACCGATACATCAGAAAGGATCCTGTCTATAATATCAACAATCCTATGGTCTAACAAAGCCCATACCTAGGCTACTTTCTCTGGTGAATCTCACTGTGAAATTTGCAAGAATATTAGCGCTTCAGCTTTCAGAGAACTCTGCTGTGAGAACGGCTGGGCAACGGGAAGAATTGACTTTGCCTCTTGCCTACAAGGAAGTTTAAAGCACAAAACGAAGATGGTTTATGGATTTTGTTAGACCATAGGATTGTTGATATTATAGACAGGATCCTTTCTGATGTATAGGTGAAGGGATGGGGTTATATTGTGATAGGGATTTGTGAACTAGTAATATTAAGAATTATTTGAATGCAATATATTGTAAGTGGTTTTTGTTATCCTACACTGAGTTCTGCAAACCATCAGGTACTAGCTGGAGATCTCCTGCTATTACAACTGATCTTCAGCCGATAGAGATCAGTTCACCTGGAGAAAATGGCCGCTTCGGCTCTATGGCATTGAAGTCCTTCCCATCCCCAAACCCCGCCCTTCTCAGGGTCCACCCCAAAACCTCCCACTGATGGTGAAGCGGGGGCTGGCAACCCTACAACTAGCTGACAGATATTCCTCTTTCCCAGGAGGCCGTCTTGACGTGGCATTCATGGATCTTAGGGCTGCCTTTGAGTCTGGTCCAAGATCCCGTCTCTGGGCTAAGCTGGCTGATGCAGCGTTAGATAAAAGGCTCCTGTGGTTGATTTTGAAACTGTAGGAGAACCCAACAGCACCAGTTCGCTGAGGAAAGGCGTTAAGCAAGGCTGCCTCTTAACCCCTCGTCTTTTTATCCTTGATGTCAACCACCCCACCCCCTACCTCCAAAAATGATCACTTCGTGCACCTATATGGGCTGGTCACGAAATGCCAGTGCTGTGTGCAGATGACCCGGTGCTGCTATCTAGGGCAGAAGCTGGTCTTTGAAGGGCATTAAATGCATTTATGGATTCCTGTAAATTACGACAAATCAACTACAACATTTTTCTGTAGGTCTCGCTCTAGGCGGAAAGTTTGGAACATTAAGGGAGTGTAAATAGAGCAGGGGGCGTATTGTAAATGCTCAGGAACCATGTTTTGGTATAATCTTAATTATGTCACCTTTCTTGGTGTTTGGGTGTCCAGTTCCCCCTTGGTAGATTGGCTGCCCTGCGAGCAGCTGCAAAGGAGTGAACTCTTGAGCTCTTTGTGTTTTTGGTTACGATGACTTTGGTACGCTCCCCTTCCCTGGAGGTTTTTCAGAAGAGGTTAGATGGCCATCTGTCAGCCATGCTGGTTTTATAAGGACGGACCCCCCTTTCCACCACTTCAGCGTCCCGCTCACTCAGCCCGGCCATATATGCTGAGGGAAAAGCGCTGGCCTGAGTGGATTTGTGAGGAGATGATGGTCCTTCTCCTCCAGCCCCACCACACCAGTATTTACCTCAGAGAGAAATAGGAGGCCTTTTAACTCAAAAACAGGGAAGTTTATTGAACAGAACTCACAGAGATGGGTTTTCAAGGAAATTTCAAGGAATTTGGAAGGAAAACTGAGTCTGATTTATGTAGGCCAGAGTCCTTCAGAGAAAGAGCTGAGAGGTTTTCTTCACAGTTTTTCGTTTCAAGCTTCCTTCTGTCCCTCAGAGCTGTTCTTCAGCCTCTCAGACTCGGTCCCCAGCCCAGCTCACGGGAGCGAAGGGAGTCTGGGCTCCTCTCCTCATTCTCCTCAGGGAGAGTTTGGGGCCATGTCCCCCATCCCTCTTCCCGCTCCCTCCCTGACTTCTCCCCCTCCACCTCAGGGGCTGGGATCCTCCCTCCACACCTGCCTGCTACCTCAGAGACTTTGTGACCTGAGAATGGGCCCTCAGGCATGGAAGGGTTTGCTTTTTAATGAGAAAAAGAAAGAAAATGTTTATTCAGAAAGACCCACGCGACGGAGGTGAAAAGGAACCACCAGCCAGGAGTTGTGGGCTGTGAAGATTTAGCCGGGACAGGGGCGTGGGGGGCGTGGGGGGAGGCGGCCAGGCAGGTCCAGGGGCGGGGGGGGGGATTGATGGAGGAAGGGGTCCCTTGGCCCTCCTTCCAGAGAACCTGCTGGAGGCGGCAGTTGGAGGGAGGGTTCTAGGGGCCCAGGTGTTGATGCCGGTTGCCATGGTTCCCTGCCGGGGCTCCGAGACCCTCCAACTGCCCAGGAGCTGGACGGAGGAAGACGTTGGTGGCTTCGTCTCCTGCGGTTGGGGTATCATCCCCTATCTTCAAGGTGAGGGACCCTTTCGTATGCTTTGTGTTTGCTTTGTGGGGCCCATTCTCTCCCCAGGCGACAACATTTGTGTCCTGGGGACATTCCTCTTTATGGGGCTCACGGTCTGGCCACAGGGGCCCCCAACCCCCCCTCCTTGAGAGCCAGCGTGGTGTCATGGTTAAAAGCAGTGGTCTGGAGCGGTGGACTCTGATCTGGAGAACAGGGTTTGATTCCCCACTCCTCCACGTGAAGTTTGCTGGGTGACCTTGGGCTAGTCACAGCTCTCTTAGAGCTCTCTCAGCCCCACCAATCTCCCAGGGGGTCTGTTGTGGGTAGATTGGCTGAAGTTGGGTGATCAAGAGGATCTGACTTGGGGGCGGGGGGCGGGGGTGCAGCTGCAAAGCAGTGAACTCTGGAGCTCTTTGTCATTTTGGAATGACCTTGATAGACTGGAGAGCTGGGAAATAAGTAATAAAATGGATTTCGATAGGGACAAGTGTAAGGTCCTTCACCTAGGCAGAAACGACATAAGGCACAGGTACAGGATGGGAGAGAGCTGGCTTGACAACAGTACATGTGAAAGAGATCCGGGAGTCACAGTGGACCACAAACTGAACACGAGTCAACTGTGATATGGCGGCTAAGAAGGCCAAGGCAATTCTGGGCTGCATCAATAGGAGTATTGTGTCTCGATCCAGGGAAGTAATACTACCACTGTATTCTGCATTGGTCAGACCTCCCTTGGAATACTGTGTCAAGTTTTGGGTTCCCAATTTAAGAAGGATGTTGACAAGTTGGAGCGTGTCCAGAGGAGGGCGACCAGAATGGTCAAAGGTCTCGAATCCATGCCCTTTGAGGAGAGACTTAGGGAGTTGGGTTTAAGTAGAAAAGGGCAAGAGTCCAGTAGCATCTTAAAGACTAACAAAAATATTTTCTGGTAGGGTATGAGCTTTCGTGAACCACAGCTCACTTCTTCAGATGCAGCTAGAATGTGAATCCATCGGTCTTTAAGTAGAGGAGAGTGAATTCAGACAAGCATTAGTATGTAAATGTTAACCGTATGTAAATGTGAATAGCAGGCGTGATGGGATTAGGTGTGATATGCAGAAGAGTCTGTGATGTCCGGGGGAGAGATGGGTGTGGAGAAATCAGCATTGGTAATGAGCCATGAATGCAAGGTCTTTATTCAGCCCAGGTAAATGCATTGACTTTAGTTTGAATATCAACTGTATTTCAGCAGTTTCTCTTTCCAATCTCCCTTTAAAATTCCTTTGTAAGAGAACTGCTACTCTTAAATCTGCAACAGAATGTCCTGGAAGGTTGAAATGTTCTCCCACTGGTTTTTGAATATTGTGGTTTCTGATGTCAGACTTATGTCCATTTAATCTTTGTCTAAGAGACTGACCTGTTTGTCCAATGTAGATTGTGGAAGGGCATTGCTGGCATGTGATGGCATATGAGCAGGAGTATGAACCTGACATAGTATGGCTGACATTGGTGGGTCCAGAGATGATGTTCCTAGAATCTATATGAGGGCAAAGTTGGCACCTTGGTTTGTTGCAGGCCTTGGTGCCAGAGTCCATGTTCTTGTTAAGGAGTTGGGTTTGCTTAGTTTGGAGAAGAGAAGGTTGAGGGGAGACACGATAGCCATGTTTAAATATTGGAAGGGATGTCATGTTGATGAGGGAACTAGCTTGTTCTTTGTTGCTTCAGAGACTAGGACATGGAGTAATGAATTTAAACTAAGAGAAAAGCGATTCCACCTAAACGTTAGGAAGAACTTCCTGACGGTGAGGGCTGTTCGACGGTGGAATGCACTGCCTCGGAGGGTGGTAAAGTCCCCGTCTTTGGAGGTCTTTAAGCAGAGGCTGGATGGCCATCTGTCAGGAGTGCTTCAATTGTGGGATCCTGCATGGTGGGGGGAGGGTTGGGGTCACTGGGGATGTGGGGGGAGGTAGATGTTAATTTCCTGCATTGTTCAGGGGGTTGGGCTAGATGACCCTGGTGGTCCCTGCCAACTCTATGGTTCTATGTGTTGGTTTCACCAGGTTTGTTCTCCCAGATCTGCGACTTGAGGGTGGCTTGCTCTGTGTCAAAATTGGGTCTTACCTCTGCTGTTAATAATAATGAGTCACAGACCGGTCTGTGGAGAGTAGTATTCCATCATGCATCTGTCCCGTGACATGGGAACATCATTTCACCCCTCTGTACTCGATGCTGCTTGGGTTTTGGTTGAGCCCCCACAGACTGCCCTATGGCAGCCGGTTCTCCCCGAGGTAATGGGCCCCTTGATTAAGCAAATGCCATCAGGTAAGGCCCCTGGGCCTGGTTGAATACCAGTAGGTCTTTTGAAAGCTACTTTGATATGCTGGAGTCATCTGCTGGCCCCTCTCTTCACTGAAATTAATGATTCAGGAATTATTCCCGCAGTTTAGAAACATGCAATAATCGTTCCCGCATCTCAAAAAGCCGGCTACCTGAAACCAACTGCCGTCGGGATCGAACTCAGGTCATGAGCAGAACTTGGACTGCAGTACTGCAGCTTACCACTCTGTGCCACGGGGCTCTTCTATGCATATTATTACTATATTATCATTATTGTATTATGCAACACTTATAATTGTTACGATTTCTCTTTCAGTGCATATTACTCATAATAATACTGGCTGTTATATCCTTTCTTTTCATTCCGCAGTCATGATACCACCTTTTTTCTTTTCTTCTGTATTCTGTGTTTATATTCTGGTTTTATGTTTGTTTGTTTTAAAATTAAATTTTTTGACCATGGAAACTTGCTGTGCTTTCAGAGGAAAGAGGAAGAGCGCCGAAGAAGAAGAGAGGAAGACATCTGACCAGGTAATGACGGGATGGTTTTTTTGGTGCCTGGGGGATGCAATTTTTTGGTCCTGCGTGGCTGCTGGGACGTTGAGATAGGGGGCTTTGAACGCACACGCAAACTGGTGCTCACAATTCCGCATTGAGAAAAAGGGAATTCTGCAATCTGCTAACAATCTGCTAAGTTTTGGTTTGTGTGTACTCTACAGCAGGGGTCCTCAATGTGGCGCCTGTGGGTACCAGGGTGCTTGCTGACACCTTTTCTGGCGCCCACCAAGTGTTTTTCAGAAAGTGGGCGAGGCCTAGTGGGGGGAGGTTGTCCATCAGAGCATTTAATTGGCCAGTGGAGATCTGATGGGCTGTGCAGATATTCAAAAGGCTGCTTTGGCATCAACTGCATTCTTGCGTGTGTATGCAAGAAAATACTTTTAAATGATATAATTTTAATAGGCTTCCTCCTAAACAGAGCTCGGCCTGAAACGATGAAGGCTTGCTTTTACAGTTATGCATCACCTTGCTCCCCAACGTGTTAGGGTTGGCTCTGCCTCCTGTGGCAGCCATTTTACAGTTGGTTCTGCGTCCTAAAGGGCCCAAGAACAATCCTATAAATGATCGGGCAATTAGCCTACTGTCAACGATATGTGAGGTTTATGCAGCCTTCTTGTATTCCAAGCTCTGGAATTGGGTAGATGTAGGATCTCTATTGTACCCTAAACAAGCCTGATTTAGGAGGGGTGTTTCAGTTCTGGATCATGGCCTTTTGCTATGCTAGGGTTGCCAACCTCCAGGTACTGCTAGAAAATCACACCCATCACTTCATCTATACTTCCGAAATGATGCTATCTATAATATCAACAATCCTATGGTCTAACAAAGTCCATACCTAGGCTACTTTCTCTGGTGAATATCACTGTGAAATTTGCAAGAATATTAGCGCTTCAGCTTTCAGAGAACTCTGCTGTGAGAACGGCTGGTCAACGGGAAGAATTGACTTTGCCTCTTGCCTACAAGGAAGTTTAAAGCACAAAATGAAGATGGTTTATGGATTTCGTTAGACCATAGGATTGTTGATATTATAGACAGAATCCTTTCTGATGTATAAGTGAAGGGATGGGGTTATATTGTGATAGGGATTTGTGAACTAGTAATAGTAAGAATTATTTGAATGCAATATATTGTAAGTGGTTTTTGTTATCCTACATTGAGTTCTGTAAACCTCCAGGAGATCTCCTGCTATTACAACTGATCTTCAGCCGATAGAGATCAGTTCACCTGGAGAAAATGGCCTCTTCGGCTCTATGGCATTGAAGTCCTTCCCCTCCCCGAACCCCGCCCTTCTCAGGCTCCACCTCAAAACCTCCCACTGATGGTGAAGCGGGGGCTGGCAACCCTACCACTAGCTGACAGATATTCCTCTTTCCCAGGAGGAATATGCGGCATTCATGGATCTTTATATGGCATTCATGGATCTTAGGGCTGCCTTTGACTCTGGTCCGAGATCCCGTCTCTGGGCTAAGCTGGCTGATGCAGTGTTAGATAAAAAGGCTCCTGTGGTTGATTTTGTTAGGATCTGAAACTCACTTAATTAATCTGCTACCATTCAGGGCGATGAATCTTGGTTTTGGCTTATTGATAATAAAGGTTAATCACACACAAAAATACCACAGAGTCGTTTTCTTAATCAAATCAGTTCTTTACTAACTAATCTCAAGAGTAGGGTACATGGATTAAACAATAAACATCCTACATCTCTAGTTTCCTAGACTTGCTAAACTCCTTTAGCAGTTTCTACTCTTACTCACGAGTAGCCATTCTCACAGGGAGAATGTGCTCCTCCATGCTTGCAGGTTGGTAACTTACAAGTAACTGGAATACAGTTTCTCTTTCAAACAAAGGATATACCAAAGCAGTGAAATGCAGATTACTTTGCCTACGTGACCATATGACATGGAAGCAATGGTGATCTGCTCTTCCTGACCATTTGGCTAATTAACCCTTTGACTGTCTGACATGTAACGAATCTCGCTATCTAAGACCCAACAGATTTTGAAACTGTTGGAGAACCCAACAGCACCAGTTCGCTGAGGAAAGGCGTTAAGCAAGGCTGCCTCTTAACCCATCGTCTTTTTATCCTTGATGTCAACCACCCCACCCCCTACCTCCAAAAATGATCACTTTGTTCACCTATATGGGCTGGTCACGAAATGCCAGTTGTGCTGTGTGCAGATGACCCGGTGCTGATATCTAGGGCAGAAGCTGGTCTTTGAAGGGCATTAAATGCATTTATGGATTTTACGGAGAGAAGCATCCCCGGACGGGCTGCTTCCCTCTTACCTTTATTGTAAGGCTCCATGAGAGAAGCATCCCGTCCAGGGAGCATATTAGCTATTGCTGATTATATATTGAAAATTCAAGCTTGTTTGGCTGAAGAAGCTACTTTTCATGTGGCGAAAGCTCCCTGAATATCCAGGAAGCCGTTTCCTTGATCACCTATGCCTGATACCACCAAGCAATCTGCGACAAGACAAGCCGTTTGTGTTTTGGAGTGAGAAATTCCGCTCCTTAACAACTGTGTTGAGCTTTTGTTGGCTGTCAGCTGTTTTTGATGCTTGTTCACCTTTTGTACTTATTGTTATATTGTAATCTTGTATCCTCCTTGCTTAGCTGTATTGGCTCCTTATGAGCGTTGTTTGAATATATTTTGTAATTCAGAGATTTACCTGAATTGTGTTCTATTTTGCTTCATGAACGCTGAGCCTACTGCTGTTCTTTATTGCCAGCCAACTTTACAGTTCTTTGTGAGTCTTTCTTACCCTAGAACCTGTAGGTTGGCGACCCTAGTCAACAATAACACAATGGTGCACGATTTGGGTTCTCCATCTCTCCTGCGACAGCGTGGTAGAACAGAAGAGCCTTGGCAGTTATTGTAATTCTTGTGCACGGTTTGCTATTGTTGAGCTCCGTGACCAGAACATTAATAAATCGACTCCACTTGACTCTTGTGGACAGGGTGAGTGCTCTCTCTCTCGTTTCCCGAAAGGCTGTCCAAAGACAGGATGAGCTTGCCTGGCCTCGTCGGCCCATTTCCACTTTAGGTACATTTCATAAGTAAGCTGATCATGATAAAATCTATTGTACTCGCCTCGCGCTCAGAGCAGTATGCATATCCCCCGGGGATATCTCCTTGGGTTATCCCATTCTCGACAGAGAGGTTTCTTGTAGGAGGTGAAGTTGGTTCCCTAGTCCCAGTTCCTTATTCACATTTCCTAGTTCCTGAATGATTTTGAGGACAAATGTTTTTGAGGAATCAAAAGCAACGGTTTCCTGTAGGTTTCGCTCTAGGTGGAAAGTTTGGAACATTAAGGGAGGGTAAATAGAGCAGGGGGCGTATTGTAAATGCTCAGGAACCATGTTTTGGTATGATCTTAATTGGGAAGCTCCCGTCCGCTCAGTAACTAACTCTGCTAGGGTTGATGTCAATGCACTCCTAAGGTTCTTTTGTTCAAAAGGTGGCCAATATATACCTGCAGCCACAGAGGTTTTTAATGCAAAAATAATCCCTCAGGTTCTGTTCTGGACAGGAATTTGGATAGGTGGCGTTTCTGAGTATTTGGACAACACCCTTCTCCAGTTCCCACGGGAAGTTGGCGGGACTAGTGCCCGGTTCTGTTGCCGGAACGGCACGCAGGGTGGAGTTTGCGCAGCCCAGCTTTGAGTCTAGGGACTGGGTTGCTGCTTTTGCGTTGAGAAGGAAGGTCCTTTTTGCGGCACCCAATAACTATGGGGATGGGGGGTGG
The DNA here is from genome assembly GCF_029931775.1 of Euleptes europaea. NCBI lineage: Eukaryota > Metazoa > Chordata > Lepidosauria > Squamata > Sphaerodactylidae > Euleptes > Euleptes europaea. Next base: position 15,432,520 of record NC_079332.1, read on the forward strand.
CGTTTGCACCTCTTAAAGGAAGACAGTTTTAGGAGAATACCGAGAGGAACGTACAGACCATTGGAGCATGTCACACCCTTCCCCTACAAATAGGGCTGCTGCCTAGGCTGTGAGGGAGGGGTGGAGCTGGATCCCACCCCCCTGAGAAGAGAGGGAAGGCCATGACCAGCCTCGCCCCCGAGAGCTTCTGCCAGCCTCACCTCTGGCCAGGGAAAGAGTTCCTCTCCCTTGGAAGGGGGCACTTGGGGCTTCCTAGAAAGCCTGGAGCTCAAGAAGGTCCCCTGAGCAATGCTGCAGACCAGGCTGACCTCGCAGGGGCGGCGGGAAGGGCCTGTTTCATTCAAAGCTGGCAGCCCGGTCCCTTCTTTATTTCAATCAGGGGAGGGGGGATTGATGGAGGAAGGGGTCCCTTGGCCCTCCTTCCAGAGAACCTGCTGGAGGCGGCCATGGGAGGGGAGGTTCTAGGTGCCCAGGTGTTGATGCCGGTTGCCATGGTTCCCTGCCGGGGCTCTGAGACCCTCAAACCTCCACCTGAAGCCAGCTGAGTGACCTTGGGCTATTCACAGCTCTCTTAGAGCTCTCTCCGCCCCACCAGCCTCCTAGGGAGGGGAAGGGAAGGTGATTGTAAGCCGGTTTGGTTCTTCCTTAAGTGGTAGAGAAAGTCGGCATATAAAAACCAAAACTTCTTCTTCCTCCACCTGGGCCTTCGACTGCCCTTTTGGGCCTGAGGGTGGGGTGTCTGATCCTCAGACAGCAGCTGTATTGACTTCCCCTTGGGCCAGAAGGACCACAAAGCCAATGCCCAGTTGGAGCCTCTGTTGGAGATCAGGCTTGCCACCTGAAGGGATGGGACACGGGTTCCAGTCCTGAGCCCTTAAAACCGGTCCCTTCAATACCAGTTGGTATTTCCACTCTAGATACATTTCATGAGTTATAAGCTCATGATAAAATCTATTGTACTCGCCTCGCGCTCAGACCAGTATGCACATTACCCGGGCACATCTCCTTGGCTTGTCCATTCAGGACGGAGAGGTCTCACTTAGATGGAAGCTGTAACAGGCGGTAGCCTTTCCACGTTAAATTTGCTACCCTTAAAGGTTCTGGGAGGGAGCACATCTGGAGCCTTTCGCTGGTGGTGCAAAGCCCAAATGAGTCCATCAGACTTCACCTGAGGGCCCGAGTCTAGCATCTAGCATCTCCTGCAACCAAAACTGATACATTTAAGGAACACGGGAGTCAGGAAGCTAAGCAGAGGTCAAACCTGGACCAGGTTTCACGTGAGCCTTGTCTAGTGCCCTAGGAAGGTCGATCGACATTTATCCTCAGGAGGGTTTGTCTCCTTAGTTGGACTGTGCCGGCCTGTGCCCAGAGTTGGCGTGTTGTCAGAGGGATGACCGTTCCCTGCAGCCTGGTTGCTCTAAGGAGCCTCTGTTGGCCTTTCCTTTGCCTTTCCCTGGAGTGGCTGAAAGGTTAATTATTGTAAATCTGTCTACAGACTGGGGTTCTTTGGACCAGGTTTCGTGGAGGCAAAATGATGTCAGGTTGAACCAGGAAGGAGTTCAAAGAGTTATCCGTTCTCTTAGATGCCCAGTATGGCTGCCAGCTCCGGGCTGGGAAATAGCTGGAGGTTTTTGGGGTGCAGCCTGGGGAGGGGGGCGTTTGGGGAAGGGAGGGAGTTCAGTGCCATAGAGTCCAATGGCCAAAGCGGCCCTTTTCTCCAAGGCGACTGATCTCTATCAGCTGGAGATCAGTTGTAATAGTGGGAGAGCTCCAGTCACCACCTGGAGGTTATACGAATAACTCACTCTACTGTAAGTGGTGTTGATCAAACAAGACAGTAGTAGGCAAAAATAAACAAGCAATAAACGAGGATAGCAGTTAGTCTGGACAGCAAGGCTATCTCTGTAATACAATGATTGCAACAAACCTGAGCAAACAAGCTAAGCAACCAAGGTTACAAAGCGAAAATAGCAATAACAGTGAGACAGAAGCTGATAATAAATATACAAAAGTTCACGTGAGGCATGGGGTTGCGTTCTAGTCAATTTCAAATTCTTCAGGCAACGGAGATATATCCATTTTATATATATATATACACACACACACGCACACGCACCCCCCTTTCCACCACTTCAGCGTCCCGCTCACTCAGCCCGGCCATATATGCTGAGGGAAAAGCGCTGGCCTGAGTGGATTTGTGAGGAGATAATGGTCCTTCTCCTCCAGTCCCACACCGGTATTTGCCTCAGAGAGAAATAGGAGGCCTTTAAATTCAAAAACAGGGAAGTTTATTGAACAGAAGTCACAGAGATTGGTTTTCAAGGAAAAGGCAGGATTTGGGGGGGAAACTGAGTCAGATTCATCTAGGCCAGAGTCCTTCAGAGAAAGGGCTGAGAGGTTTTCTTCACCGTTCTTCGTTTCAAGCTTCCTTCTGTCCCTCAGAGCTGTTCTTCAGCCTCTCCTCAGCCTCTCAGACCCAGCCCAGCTCACGGGAGCGAAGGGAGTCTGGGCTCCTCTCTCTCCTCATTCTCCTCAGGGAGAGTTTGGGGCCATGTCCCCCATCCCTCTTCCCGCTCCCTCCCTGACTTCTCCCCCTCCACCTCAGGGGCTGGGATCCTCCACAGCTCTCCCTCAGAGACTCATTCCCCTTGGTGGCCTGAGGATGGGCCCTCAGCCTCGGACCCCACAGGCCGTGTGTGTGTGTGTCTGTGTGTGTGTTTCAATGGCTGAGGCTTTCACAGACCCCCCCTCAGGTTCACAGAGGACCACATGGGTCTGGCTTCTTCCTCGCCTCCTCTGTGGGGACAGGCAAGGCTGCCCTATTCACTGTGGCAGGCAGAGTTCGATGGAGGGGATCTCCCTGTCCACCTGGCCTGCAAAGCCCCTCGGAGGCCTGGGGACCCTGGCCAGAAGCCGCAGAGGCCAGAGGCTGAGGGGATGTGTGGCACCTGGAGGGGGACTCAGCCTGAACTGCTCACTGATGCCTGGTGGAGGCATGGTGTAGATCAGGGTTGGACTCCATGAGTCTGTGTCCGGAGAGATGGTGGATGGCATTGTAAATAAGCAACTGCATTTCTGTCAGCTCTCGTGGTTCTGGTGGTCATTCCTGGACGTTGGCACCATCCGCCAGCTCCCGCGCCATCCTCTCCACCCAGCTCTGAACGCTTCCTCTGTCCCTCAGAGCTCTCTGGCTGCGCCCACGCTTGGCCCGTCAGCCCCTCACCCATCACAGTCAGCCATGCTGGTTCTGGGACCCTAGGCAGAGGATGAGAGGGAGGAAGGCATCTTGGCCATGTTGGGCCTAAAAAAAACGCTATCCAGATAGGTCAGAGCAAAGGAGAACGCACTGGAGATCAGGAGTTAGTTTTACAGCTATGCCGTTTAATGGTACCAATTGAAACCATACAAGCTGGGATCAAATCTCTCCAGCCGAGACCCCAGAGAGTCACACTGCAGAAAGAATGGCTAAACGTGGCTGTTTCGAATTGCTCCAGCGTTATAGACTTCTAACAATAAGGATACTTTTCTGGGATGTTTTTTTTGTTTTTGTTTTTTCATACAGTCATTCTTAACAAACAATTTCTGCATTAAGCCAGTTCTTTAGCTGAGACGTGAAGTTCCCGTTACCAAGATAACAAACTAGCAAAGCCCAGGAAAGCCGGCCCTGTTTTGGGATGTTGCAAACTTTGGACTGTTTGTGTGCTTCTGCAAACTAAGTGAATAGAGAGGAAAGAGAGGAAGGGGGGGATTCTTGACACGCATTTATCTACATGGGTGTCACGTCTCAAAGGGGAAACCTGAACCTGTTCATGTACTGTCTTTAGTGCCACAGGTAAAATACCTTTATTTGGGGCACTTCAGGGAGAGGTAGTTGTGAATGCCTTGCATTGTGCAGGGGGTTGGACTAGATGACTCTGGTGGTCCCTTCCAACTCTATGATTCTATGATTCTCCTCTGCTCCATGTCATCCCCAGAACAACCCTGTGAGGTAGGACAGGCTGAGATTGCGTGAGCGGCCCAAGGTCACCCGGCACGTTTTTGTGGCAGGGTGGGGATTCGAACCTGGGTCTCCCCGATCCTACACTGACGCTCCAATCGCTACACCACCCTGGCTGTCACGGCTGGTTCCTCTCCTGCTCCCAGAACACCTGTATGGTGCAGTGGTTCAGAGCATTGCACTTTTATCTGGATGTCCCGGGTTCCAATTCCCAATCCTGCCATGGAAAGGTTTTGGAGGTTCCTGAGGAAGGCATGGGAAGGCACGGGAGGGTTTGCTGTTAAAAGAGAAAAAAAAAGTTTATTCAAAAAGACCCACGCGACGGAGGTGAAAAGGAACCACCAGCCAGGAGTTGTGGGCTGTGAAGATTTAGCCGGGACAGGGGCGTGGGGGGCGTGGGGGGAGGCGGCCAGGCAGGTCCAGGGGCGGGGGGATTGATGGAGGAAGGGGTCCCTTGGCCCCCCTTCCAGAGAACCTGCTGGAAGCGGCAGTTGGAGGGAGGGTTCTAGGTGCCCAGGTGTTGATGCTGGTTGCCATGGTTCCCTGCCGGGGCTCCGAGACCCTCCAACTGCCCAGGAGCTGGACGGAGGGAGACGCTGGTGGCTTCATCTCCTGCGGTTGGGGTATCACCCCCTATCTTCAAGGTGGGGGGTCCCTTTGGGAGGCTTTGTGTTTGCTTTGGGGGGCCCTTTCTCTCCCCAGGGGGCAACATTTGTGTCCTGGGGACACTCCTCTTTGTGGGGCTCACGGTCTGGCCACGGGGGCCCCAACCCCCCCTCCTTGAGAGCCAGCGTGGTGTAGTGGTTAAAAGCAGTGGTCTTGAGTGGACGCTGATCTAGAGAACAGGGTTTGTTTCCCCACTCCTCCCTGTGAAGCCAGCTGGGTGACCTTGGGCTAGTCACACTCTCTCAGCCCCACCTCCTCACAAGGTGTCTGTTGTGGGGAGGGGAAGGGAAGGTGATTGTAAGCCGGTTTGATTCTTCCTTAAGTGGTAGAGAAAGTCGGCATGTAAAAACCAAAACTTCTTCTTCCTCCTCCTGGGCCTTCGACTGGCCTTTTGGACCTGAGGGTGGGGTGTCTGTTCCTCAGACAGCAGCTGTATTGACTTCCCCTTGGGCCAGAGGTCACCCCTCTGTACTCGATGCTGCTTGGGTTTTGGTTGAGCCCCCACAGACTGCCCTATGGCAGCTGGTTCTCACCGAGGTAGTGGGCCCCTTAATTAAGCAAATGCCATCAGGTAAGGCCCCTGGGCCTGGTTGAATACCAGTAGGTCTTCGGAAAGCTACTTTGGTATGCTGGAGTCATCTGCTGGCCCCTCTCTTCACTGAAATTAATGATTCAGGAATTATTCCCGCAGTTTAAAAACATGCAATAATGGTTCCCTCATCTCAAAAAGCCGGCTACCTGAAACCATGCCGTCGAGATCGAACTCAGGTCGTGAGCAGAGCTTGGACTGCAGTACTGCAGCTTACCACTCTGCACCACAGGGCTCTTCTATGCATATTATTACTACATTATCATTATTGTATAATGCAACACTTTCTCTTTCAGTGTGTATTACTCATAATAATACAGGCTGTTATATCCTTTCTTTTTATTCTGCGGTCATGATACCACATTTTTTCTTTTCTTCTATATTTTGTGTTTATATTTTGGTTTTATGTTTGTTTGTTTTAAAAATTAAATTATCTGACCATGGAAACTTGCTGTGCTTTCAGAGGAAAGAGGAAGAGCGCCGGAAAGCAAAAGAAGAGAGGGGAAGACATCTGACCAGGTAATGACGGGATGGGTTTTTGGGTGCCTGGGGGATGATATTTTTTGGTCCTGCGTGGCTGCTGGGACGTTGAGATAGGGGGCTTTGAACACACACGCAAACTGGTGCTCACAATTCCGCATTGTGAAAAAGGGAATTCTGCAATCTGCTAACAATCTGCTAAGTTTAGGTTTATGTCCTCAATGTGGGGTCCTCAGTGTGGTGCGCGCGGGTACCAGGGTGCCTGCTAACACCTTTTCTGCCACCCACCAAGTGTTTTTTAGAAAGTGGGTGAGGCCTAGTGGGGGGAGGGTTGTCCATCAGAGCATTTAATTGGCCAGTGGAGATCTGATGGGCTGTGCAGATATTCAAAAGGCTGCTTTGGCATCAACTGCATTCTTGTGTGTGTATGCAAGAAAATACTTTTAAATGATATAATTTTATAGGGCATCCTTCTAAACAGAGCTCGGTTTGCTATTACAGTTACGCATCACCTTGCTCCCTAACATGTTAGGGTTGGCTCTGCCTCCTGTGACAGCCATTTTACAGTTGGCTCTGTGTCCTAAAGGGCCCAAGAACAATCCTATAAATGATCGGGCCATTAGCCTACTGTCAACAATAGGTGAGGCTTATGCAGCCTTTTGGTATTCCAAGCTCTGGAATTGGGTAGATGTAGAATCTCTATTGTACCCTAAACAAGCCTGATTTAGGAGGGGTGTTTCAGTTCTGGATCATGGCCTTTTGCTATGCCACTTAGCTAGGGTTGCCAACCTCCAGGTACTGCTAGAAAATCACACCTCTATATTCAGTCAAGTTTGTAGATGTTAGGATCTGAAACTCACTTAATTAATCTGCTACCATTCAGGGCGACGAATCTTGGTTTTAGCTTATTGATAATAAAGGTTAATCATACACAAAAATACCACAGAGTCGTTTTCTTAATCAAATCAATTCTTTACTAACTAATCTCAAGGATCGGGTACATGGATTAAACAATAAACATCCTACATCTCTAAGTTCCCTAGACTTGCTAAACTCCTTTAGCAGTTACTACACTTACTCACGAGTAGCCATTCTCACAGGGAGAATGTGCTCCTCCATGCTTGCAGGTTGGTAACGTACAAGTAAGTGGGATACAGTTTCTCTTTCAAACAAAGGATATACCAAAGCAGTAAAATGCAGATTACTTTGCCTACGTGACCATATGACATGGAAGCAATGGTGATCTGCTCTTCCTGACCATTTGGCTAATTAACCCTTTGACTGTCTGACATGTAACGAATGTCGCTATCTAAGACCCAACAGTAGAACTCAGTATAGGATGACAAAAACCACTTACAATATACTGCATTCAAATAATGCTTAATATTACTAGTTTACAAATCCCTATCACAATATAACCCCATCACTTCATCTATACATCCGAAATGATGCTATCTATAATATCAACAATCCTATGGCCTAACAAAGTGCATACCTAGGCTACTTTCTCTGGTGAATCTCACTGTGAAATTTGCAAGAATATTAGCGCTTCAGCTTTCAGAGAACTCTGCTGTGAGAACGGCTGGTCAACGGGAAGAATTGACTTTGCCTCTTGCCTACAAGGAAGTTTAAAGCACAAAATGAAGATGGTTTATGGATTTCGTTAGACCATAGGATTGTTGATATTATAGACAGGATCCTTTCTGATGTATAGGTGAAGGGATGGGGTTATATTGTGATAGGGATTTGTAAACTAGTAATATTAAGAATGATTTGAATGCAATATATTGTAAGTGGTTTTTGTTATCCTACACTGAGTTCTGCAAACCTCCAGGTACTAGCTGGAGATCTCCTGCTATTACAACTGATCTTCAGCCAATAGAGATCAGTTCACCTGGAGAAAATGGCCGCTTCGGCTCTATGGCATTGAAGTCCTTCCCCTCCCCAAACCCCGCCCTTCTCAGGGTCCACCCCAAAACCTCCCACTGATGGTGAAGCGGGGGCTGGCAACCCTACAACTAGCTGACAAATATTCCTCTTGCCCAGGAGGCCGTCTTGACGTGGCATTCATGGATCTTAGGGCTGCCTTTGACTCTGGTCCGAGATCCTGTCTCTGGGCTAAGCTGGCTGAGGCAGTGTTAGATAAAAAGGCTCCTGTGGTTGATTTTGAAAGTGTCGGAGAACCCAACAGCACCAGTTCGCTGAGGAAAGGCGTTAAGAAAGGCTCTCTCTTAGCCCCTCGGCTTGTTATCCTTGATGTCAACCTCCTGAACCCCTACCTCCATAAATGATCACTTCGTGCACCTATATGGGCTGGTCACGAAATGCCAGTGCTGTGTGCAGATGACCCGGTGCTGATATCTAGGGCAGAAGCTGGTCTTTGAAGGGCATTAAATGCATTTATGGATTCCTGTAAATTACGACAAATCAACAACATTGGTTTTCTGTAGGTCTCGATCAAGGCGGACAGTTTGGAACATTAAGGGAGTGTAAATAGAGCAGGAGGCGTATTGTAAATGCTCAAGAACCATGTTTTGGTATAATCTTAATTGGGAAGCTCCCGTCCGCTCAGTAACTAACTCTGCTAGGGTTGATGTCAATGCACTCCTAAGGTGCTTTTGTTCAAAAGGTGGCCAATATATACCTGCAGCCACAGAGGTTTTTAATGCAAAAATAATCCCTCAGGTTCTGTTCTGGACAGGAATTTGGATAGGTGGCGTTTCTGAGTATTTGGACAACACCCTTCTCCAGTTCCCACGGGAAGTTGGCGGGACTAGTGCCCGGTTCTGTTGCCGGAACGGCACGTAGGGTGGAGTTTGCGCAGCCCTGCTTTGAGTCTAGGCCTTGGGTTGCTGCTTTTGCATTGAGAATGGAGGTCCTTTTTGCGGCACCCAATAACTATGGGGGCGGGCAGGGGGGGCGTTTGCACCTCTTAAAGGAAGACAGTTTTAGGTGAATACCAAGAGGAACGTACAGACCAGTGGAGCATGTCACCCCCTTCCCCTAGGAGTAGTGGCTGCTGCCTAGGCTTTGAGGGAGGGGGTGGAGCTGGATCCCACCCCCCTGAGAAGAGCGAGGAGGTTAGATCAGCCTCGCCTCTGAGAACTTCGGCCAGCCTCACCCCTGGCCAGGGAAAGAGCGCCTCTCCCTTGGAAGGGGGCACTTGGGGCTTCCTAGAAGGCCTGGAGCTCAAGAAGGTCCTCTGAGCAATGCTGCAGACCAGGCTGACCTTGCAGGGGCGGCGGGAAGGGCCCGTTTCATTCAGAGCTGGCAGCCCGGTCCCTTCTTTATTTCAGTCAGAGGAGGGGGGATTGATGGAGGAAGGGGTCCCTTGGCCCTCCTTCCAGAGAACCTGTTGGAGACAGCTGTGGAGAGGTTCTAGGTGCCCAGGTGTTGATGCCGGTTGCCATGGTTCCCTGCCGGGGCTCTGAGACCCTCAAACTGCCCAGGAGCTAAAAGGAGGAAGACCCTGGTGGTTTTGTCTCCTGCGGTTGGAGTATCAACCCCATCTTCAAGGTGGGGGCAGAGGCCTGGGGTCCCTTTCGAAGGCTTTGTGTTTGCTATGGGGGGCCCTTTCTCTTCCCAGGGGACAACATTTGTGTCCTGGGGACACTCCTCTTTGTAGGGCTCATGGTCTGGCCACGGGGGCCCCAACCTCCCCTCCTTGAGAGCCAGCGTGGTGTAGTGGTTAAAAGCAGTGGTCTTGAGCAGTGGACTCTGATCTGGAAAACAGGGTTTGTTTCCCCACTCCTCCACATGAAGCCAGCTGGGTGACCTTGGGCTAGTCACACTCTCTCAGCCCCACCTCCTCACAGGGTGTCTGTTGTGGGGAGGGGAAGGGAAGGTGATTGTAAGCCGGCTTGATTCTTCCTTAAGTGGTAGAGAAAGTCAGCCTCCTCCTGGGCCTTCGACTGCCCTTTTGGACCTGAGGGTGGGGTGTCTGATCCTCAGGCAGCAGCTGTATTGACTTCCCCTTGGGCCAGAAGGACCACAAAGCCAATGCCTAGTTGGAGCCTCTGTTGGAGATCAGGCTTGCCACCTGAAGCGAAGGGACACGGGTTTGAGTCCTGAGCCCTTGAAACCGGTCCCTCGAGCTGTCCCTTCAATACCAGTTGGTCGGCCCATTTCCACTCTAGATACATTTCATGAGTTATAAGCTCATGATAAAATCTATTGTACTCGCCTCGTGCTCAGACCAGTACGCACATTACCTGGGGACATCTCCTTGGTTTGTCCATTCAGGATGGAGAGGTCTCAGATGGAAGCTGTAACAGGCGGTAGCCTTTCCACGTTAAATTTGCTACCCTTAAAGGTTCTGGGAGGGAGCACATCTGGAGCCTTTCGCTGGTGGTGCAAAGCCCAAATGAGTCCATCAGACTTCACCTCAGGGCCCGAGTCTAGCATCTAGCATCTCCTGCAACCAAAACTGATACATTTAAGGAACACGGGAGTCAGGAAGCTAAGCAGAGGTCAAACCTGGACCAGGTTTCACGTGAGCCTTGTCTAGTGCCCTAGGAAGGTCGATCGACATTTATCCTCAGGAGGGTTTGTCTCCTTAGTTGGACTGTGCCGGCCTGTGCCCAGAGTTGGCGTGTTGTCAGAGGGATGACCGTTCCCTGCAGTCTGGTTGCTCTAAGGAGCCTCTGTTGGCCTTTCCTTTGCCTTTCCCTGGAGTGGCTGAAAGGTTAATTATTGTAAATCCGTCTACAGACAGTGGGTCTTTGGACCAGGTTCGTGGAGGCAAAATGATGTCAGGTTGAACCAGGAAGGAGTTCAAAGAGTTATCCGTTCTCTTAGATGCCCAGTATGGCTGCCAGCTCCGGGCTGGGAAATAGCTGGAGGTTTTTGGGGTGGAGCCTGAGGAGGGGGGCGTTTGGGGAAGGGAGGGAGTTCAGTGCCATAGAGTCCAATGGCCAAAGCGGCCCTTTTCTCCAAGGCGACTGATCTCTATCAGCTGGAGATCAGTTGTAATAGTGGGAGATCTCCAGTCACCACCTGGAGGTTATACGAATAACTCACTCTACTGTAAGTGGTGTTGATCAAACAAGACAGTAGTAGGCAAAAATAAACGAGGATAGCAGTTAGTCTGGACAGCAAGGCTATCTCTGTAATACAATGATTGCAACAAATCTGAGCAAACAAGCTAAGCAACCAAGGTTACAAAGCGAAAATAGCAATAACAGTGTGACAGAAGCTGATAATAAATATACAAAAGTTCACGTGAGGCATGGAGTTGCGTTCTAGTCAATTTCAAATTCTTCAGGCAACTGAGATATATCCATTTTATATATATATATACACACACACACGCACACGCACCCCCCTTTCCACCACTTCAGCGTCCCGCTCACTCAGCCCGGCCATATATGCTGAGGGAAAAGCGCTGGCCTGAGTGGATTTGTGAGGAGATGATTGTCCTTCTCCTCCAGTCCCACACCGGTATTTGCCTCAGAGAGAAATAGGAGGCCTTTAAACTCAAAAACAGGGAAGTTTATTGAACAGAAGTCACAGAGATTGCTTTTCAAGGAAAAGGCAGGATTTGGGGGGGAAACTGAGTCAGATTCATCTAGGCCAGAGTCCTTCAGAGAAAGGGCGGAGAGGTTTTCTTCACAGTTCTTCGTCTCAGGCTGAGTTGTGTCCCTCAGAGCTGTTCTTCAGCCTCTCCTCAGCCTCGGTCCCCAGCCCAGCCCATGGGAGCGAAGGGAGTCTGGGCTCCTCTCCTCATTCTCCTCAGGGAGAGTTTGGGGCCATGTCCCCCATCCCTCTTCCCGCTCTCTCCCTGACTTCTCCCCCTCCACCTCAGGAGCTGGGATCCTCCACAGCTCTCCCTCAGAGACTCCTTCCACTTGGGGGCCTGAGGATGGGCCCTCAGCCTCTCACCCCACAGGCCGTGTGTGTGTGTGTGTGTTTCAATGGCTGAGGCTTTCACAGACCCCCCCTCAGGTTCACAGAGGACCACATTGGTCTGGCTTCTTCCTCGCCTCCTCTGTGGGGACAGGCAAGGCTGCCCTATTCACTGTGGCAGGCAGAGTTCGATGGAGGGGATCTCCCTGTCCACCTGGCCTGCAAAGCCCCTCGGAGGCCTGGGGACCCTGGCCAGAAGCCGCAGAGGCCAGAGGCTGAGGGGATGTGTGGCACCTGGAGGGGGACTCAGCCTGAACTGCTCACTGATGCCTGGTGGAGGCATTGTGCAGATAAGTGTTGGACTCCATGCGTCTGTGTCCGGAGAGATGGTGGATGGCACTGTCAATAAGCAACTGCATTTCTATCAGCTCTCGTGGTTCTGGTGGTCATTCCTGGACGTTGGCACCATCCGCCAGCTCCCGTGCCATCCTCTCCACCCAGCTCTGAACGCTTCCTCTGTCCCTCAGAGCTCTCTGGCTGCGCCCACGCTTGGCCTGTCAGCCCCTCACCCATCACAGTCAGCCATGCTGGTTCTGGGACCCTAGGCAGAGGATGAGAGGGAGGAAGGCATCTTGGCCATGTTGGGCCTAAAAAAAACGCTATCCAGATAGGTCAGAGCAAAGGACAACGCACTGGAGATCAGGAGTTAGTTTTACAGCTATGCCGTTTAATGGTACCAATTGAAACCATACAAGCTGGGATCAAATCTCTCCAGCCGAGACCCCAGAGAGTCACACTGCAGAAAGAATGGCTAAACATGGCTGTTTCGGATTGCTCCAGCTTTATAGACTTCTAACAATAAGGATACTTTTCTGGGTTTTTCTTTTTTCTTTCCATACTGTCATTCTTAACAAACAATTTCTGCATTAAGCAAGTTCTTTAGCTGAGAGGTTTGTTACCAAGAGGTTTGTTACCAAGATAACAAACTAGCGAAGCCCAGGAAAGCCGGCACTGTTTTGGGATGTTGTAAACTTTGGACTGTTTGTGTGCTTCTGCAAACTAAGTGAATAGAGAGGAAAGAGAGGAAGGGGGTGATTCTTGACACACATTTATCTACATGGGTGTCACGTCTGAAAGGGGAAACCTGAACCTGTTCATGTACTGTCTTTAGTGCCACAGGTAAAATACCTTTATTTGGGGCACTTCAGGGGGCGGTAGTTGTGAATTTCCTGCATTGCGCAGGGGGTTGGACTAGATGACCCTGGTGGTCCTTTCCAACTCTATGATTCTATGATTCTCCTCTGCTCCATGTCATCCCCAGAACAACCCTGTGAGGTAGGACAGGCTGAGATTGCATGAGCGGCCCAAGGTCACCCGGCACGTTTTTGTGGCAGGATGGGGATTCGAACCTGGGTCTCCCCGATCCTACACTGACACTCCAATCGCTACACCACCCTGGCTGTCATGTCTGGTTCCTCTCCTGCTCCCAGAACACCTGTATGGTGCAGTGGTTCAGAGCATTGCACTTTTATCTGGAAGTCCCGGGTTCCAATTCCCAATCCTGCCATGGAAAGGTTTTGGAGGGTCCTGAGGAAGGCATGGGAAGGCACGGGAGGGTTTGCTGTTAAAAGAGGAAAAAAAAGTTTATTTAAAAAGACCCACGCGACGGAGGTGAAAAGGAACCACCAGCCAGGAGTCGTGAAGATTTAGCCGGGACAGGGGCGTGGGGGGCGTGGGGGGCGTCGGCCAGGCAGGTCCAGGGGCGGGGGGATTGATGGAGGAAGGGGTCCCTTGGCCCCCCTTCCAGAGAACCTGCTGGAAGCGGCAGTTGGAGGGAGGGTTCTAGATGCCCAGGTGTTGATGCTGGTTGCCATGGTTCCCTGCCGGGGCTCCGAGACCCTCCAACTGCCCAGGAGCTGGACGGAGGAAGACGTTGGTGGCTTCGTCTCCTGCGGTTGGGGTATCATCCCCTATCATCAAGGTGGGGGGTCCCTTTGGGAGGCTTTGTGTTTGCTTTGAGGGGCCCTTTCTCTCCCCAGGGGGCAACATTTGTGTCCTGGGGACATTCCTCTTTGTGGGGCTCACGGTCTGGCCACGGGGCCCCCAACCCCCCCTCCTTGAGAGCCAGCATGGTGTAGTGGTTAAAAGCAGTGGTCTTGAGCAGTGGACTCTGATCTGGAGAACAGGGTTTGATTCCCCACTCCTCCAGGTGAAGTTTGCTGGGTGACCTTGGGCTATTCACACTCTCTCAGCCTCACCTCCTCACAGGGTGTCTGTTGTGGGGAGGGGAAGGGAAGGTGATTGTAAGCCGGTTTGATTCTTCCTTAAGTGGTAGAGAAAGTCAGCATGTAAAAACCAAAACTTCTTCTTCCTCCTCCTGGGCCTTCGACTGCCCTTTTGGACCTGAGGGTGGGGTGTCTGTTCCTCAGACAGCAGCTGAATTGACTTCCCCTTGGGCCAGAGGTCACCCCTCTGTACTCGATGCTGCTTGGGTTTTGGTTGAGCCCCCACAGACTGCCCTATGGCAGCCGGTTCTCCCCTGAGGTAGTGGGCCCCTTAATTAAGCAAATGCCATCAGGTAAGACCCCTGGGCCTGGTTGAATACCAGTAGGTCTTTTGAAAGCTACTTTGGTATGCTGGAGTCATCTGCTGGCCCCTCTCTTCACTGAAATCAATGATTCAGGAATTATTCCCACAGTTTAGAAACATGCAATAATGGTTCCCTCATCTCAAAAAGTCGGCTACCTGAAACCAACTGCCGTCGGGATCGAACTCAGGTCGTGAGCAGAGCTTGGACTGCAGTACTGCAGCTTACCACTCTGCGCCACAGGGCTCTTCTATGCATTTTTTTGTGTTTATATTTTGGTTTTATGTTTGTTTGTTTTAAAATTAAATTTTCTGACCATGGAAACTTGCTGTGCTTTCAGAGGAAAGAGGAAGAGCGCCGGAAAGCGGAAGAAGAAGAGAGGAAGACATCTGACCAGGTAATGACGGGATGGTTTTTTGGGTGCCTGGGGGATGATATTTTTTGGTCCTGCGTGGCTGCTGGGACGTTGAGATAGGGGGCTTTGAACGCAAACTGGTGCTCACAATTCCGCATTGAGAAAAAGGGAATTCTGCAATCTGCTAACAATCTGCTCAGTTTAGGTTTATGTCCTCAATGTGGGGTCCTCAGTGTGGCGCCCGCGGGTACCAGGGTGCCTGCTAACACCTTTTCTGCCACCCACCAAGTGTTTTTTAGAAAGTGGGTGAGGCCTAGTGGGGGGAGGGTTGTCCATCAGAGCATTTAATTGGCCAGTGGAGATCTGATGGGCTGTGCAGATATTCAAAAGGCTGCTTTGGCATCAACTGCATTCTTGCGTGTGTATGCCAGAAAATACTTTTAAATGATATAATTTTAAAGGGCATCCTTCTAAACAGAGCTCGGTTTGCTATTACAGTTACGCATCACCTTGCTCCCTAACATGTTAGGGTTGGCTCTGCCTCCTGTGGCAGCCATTTTACAGTTGGCTCTGTGTCCTAAAGGGCCCAAGAACAATCCTATAAATGATCGGGCCATTAGCCTACTGTCAACAATAGGTGGGGTTGATGCAGCCTACTTGTATTCCTAGCTCTGGAATTGGGTAGATGTAGGATCTCTATTGTACCCTAAACAAGCCTGATATAGGAGGGGTGTTTCAGTTCTGGATCATGGTCTTTTGCTATGCCACTTAGCTAGGGTTGCCAACCTCCAGGTACTGCTAGAAAATCACACCTCTATATTCAGTCAAGTTTGTAGATGTTAGGATCTGAAACTCACTTAATTAATCTGCTACCATTCAGGGCGATGAATCTTGGTTTTGGCTTATTGATAATAAAGGTTAATCACACACAAAAATACCACAGAGTCGTTTTCTTAATCAAATCAATTCTTTACTAACTAATCTCAAGGGTAGGGTACATGGATTAAACAATAAACATCCTACATCTCTAGTTTCCTAGACTTGCTAAACTCCTTTAGCAGTTACTACGCTTAATCACGAGTAGCCATTCTCACAGGGAGAATGTGCTCCTCCATGCTTGTTAACGTACAAGTAAGTGGGATACAGTTTCTCTTTCAAACAAAGGATATACCAAAGCAGTAAAATGCAGATTACTTTGCCTTCGTGACCATATGACATGGAAGCAATGGTGATCTGCTCTTCCTGACCATTTGGCTAATTAACCCTTTGACTGTCTGACATGTAACGAATCTCGCTAAGACCCAACAGTAGAACTCAGTATAGGATGACAAAAACCACTTACAATATACTGCATTCAAATAATGCTTAATATTACTAGTTTACAAATCCCTATCACAATATAACCCCATCACTTCATCTATACATCCGAAATGATGCTATCTATAATATCAACAATCCTATGGCCTAACAAAGTGCATACCTAGGCTACTTTCTCTGGTGAATCTCACTGTGAAATTTGCAAGAATATTAGCGCTTCAGCTTTCAGAGAACTCTGCTGTGAGAACGGCTGGTCAACGAGAAGAATTGACTTTGCCTCTTGCCTACAAGGAAGTTTAAAGCACAAAATGAAGATGGTTTATGGATTTCGTTAGACAATAGGATTGTTGATATTATAGACAGGATCCTTTCTGATGTATAGGTGAAGGGATGGGGTTATATTGTGATAGGGATTTGTAAACTAGTAATATTAAGAATGATTTGAATGCAATATATTGTAAGTGGTTTTTGTTATCCTACACTGAGTTCTGCAAACCTCCAGGTACTAGCTGGAGATCTCCTGCTATTACAACTGATCTTCAGCCAATAGAGATCAGTTCACCTGGAGAAAATGGCCGCTTCGGCTCTATGGCATTGAAGTCCTTCCCCTCCCCGAACCCTGCCCTTCTCAGGCTCCACCCCAAAACCTCCCACTGATGGTGAAGCGGGGGCTGGCAACCCTACAACTAGCTGACAAATATTCCTCTTTCCCAGGAGGCCGTCTTGACGTGGCATTCATGGATCTTAGGGCTGCCTTTGACTCTGGTCTGAGATCCTGTCTCTGGGCTAAGCTGGCTGAGGCAGTGTTAGATAAAAAGGCTCCTGTGGTTGATTTTGAAAGTGTCGGAGAACCCAACAGCACCAGTTCGCTGAGGAAAGGCGTTAAGAAAGGCTCTCTCTTAGCCCCTCGGCTTGTTATCCTTGATGTCAATCTCCTGACCCCCTACCTCCATACATGATCACTTCGTACACCTATATGGGCTGGTCACGAAATGCCAGTGCTGTGTGCAGATGACCCAGTGCTGATATCTAGGGCAGAAGCTGGTCTTTGAAGGGCATTAAAGGCATTTATGGATTCCTGTAAATTACGACAAATCAACAACAACATTTTTCTGTAGGTCTCGCTCTAGGCGGAAAATTTGGAACATTAAGGGAGTGTAAATAGAGCAGGGGGCATATTGTAAATGCTCAAGAACCATGTTTTGGTATAATCTTAATTGGGAAGCTCCCGTCCGCTCAGTAACTAACTCTGCTAGGATTGATGTCAATGCACAAAAGGTGCTTTTGTTCAAAAGGTGGCCAATATATACCTGCAGCCACAGAGGTTTTTAATGCAAAAATAATCCCTCAGGTTCTCTTTGGGACAGGAATTTGGATAGGTGGCGTTTCTGAGTATTTGGACAACACCCTTCTCCAGTTCCCACGGGAAGTTGGCGGGAGTAGTGCCCGGTTCTGTTGCCGGAACGGCACACAGGGTGGAGTTTGCGCAGCCCTGCTTTGAGTCTAGGGACTGGGTTGCTGCTTTTGCGTTGAGAAGGAAGGTCCTTTTTGCGGCACCCAATAACTATGGGGGTGGGGGGGGCGTTTGCACCTCTTAATAGAAGACAGTTTTAGGTGAATACCAAGAGGAACGTACAGACCATTGGAGCATGTCACCGCCTTCCCCTAGGAGTAGTGGCTGCTGTCTAGGCTTTGAGGGAGGGGGTGGAGCTGGATCCCACCCCCCTGAGAAGAGCGAGGAGGTTAGATCAGCCTCGCCTCTGAGAACTTCTGCCAGCCTCACCCCTGGCCAGGGAAAGAGCGCCTCTCCCTTGGAAGGGGGCACCTGGGGCTTCCTAGAAGGCCTGGAGCTCAAGAAGGTCCCCTGACCAATGCTGCAGACCAGGCTGACCTCGCAGGGGCGGTGGGAAGGGCCCGTTTCATTCAGAGCTGGCAGCCCGGTCCCTTCTTTATTTCAGTCAGGGGAGGGGGGATTGATGGAGGAAGGGGTCCCTTGGCCCTCTTTCCAGAGAACCTGTTGGAGACAGCTGTGGAGAGGTTCTAGGTGCCCAGGTGTTGATGCCGGTTGCCATGGTTCCCTGCCGGGGCTCTGAGACCCTCAAACCGCCCAGGAGCTAAAAGGAGGAAGACCCTAGTGGTTTTGTCTCCTGCGGTTGTGTAATGTCTTCTGCCTTATTGTATTAATATTCAATCACAATAAAACAGTTGGAAGCTGAAGATTCAAAGCAGGTTGTTTTATTGGCCAATACACAAAATGCTGGTGAAAATTGCCTAAAGCGCAGAGCAATTTCCACGCACACCAAAGGATTGCAAGCATGGATATAGACTTTGATAACGGGTGGTTACAGAAGCATAATACACACGTAAGACTGAACTGTCCAATAAACCTTTTGGACGTATAAGCAATTATTTGCATATCCAAAAGAAAATGCTCTTCAAGGCGTTCCCTGATGGTTAATGAGGAAGCACAACTTTACATTCCAAGATGACACTTCTTGTCTTAAATCAAAGCTCCAGGCTTAATTAAGGAACCTGTCTGTACTAAGAGGGAATGATCTCACCTAGTCAGCTGCCTGCAAACAGTGTGCAGGTCACTCTGACCCAGTAGTAGTCTTTCTCTTGACCAAAGAATACAGGTTACCCATAATGCAAAGTGATTCTGGATCTGTATATAAGAATATGTGTGTGTGTGTGTGTGTGTGTCTCATATTATGTAAATATGCATATATGTGACAGCATATATGTTTTCTCTATAAACTAAGTTAATTAGGGCACTACAGTTGGAGTATCATCCCTCATCTTCAAGGTGGGGGCAGAGGCCTGGGGTCCCTTTCGAAGGCTTTGTGTTTGCTATGGGGGGCCCTTTCTCTTCCCAGGGGACAACATTTGTGTCCTTGGGACACTCCTCTTTGTAGGGCTCATGGTCTGGCCACGGGGGCCCCAACCTCCCCTCCTTGAGAGCCAGCGTGGTGTAGTGGTTAACAGCAGTGGTTTGGAGCGGTTGACTCTGATCTGGAGAACAGGGTTTGTTTCCCCACTCCTCCACGTGAAGCCAGCTGGGTGACCTTGGGCTATTCACAGCTCTCTTAGAGCTCTCTCAGCCCCACCAACCTCCCAGGATGTCTGTTGTGGGGAGGGGAAGGGAAGGTGATTGTAAGCCCGCTTGATTCTTCCTTAAGTGGTAGAGAAAGTCGGCCTCCTCCTGGGCCTTCGACTGCCCTTTTGGACCTGAGGGTGGGGTGTCTGATCCTCAGGCAGCAGCTGTATTGACTTCCCCTTGGGCCAGAAGGACCACAAAGCCAATGCCCAGTTGGAGCCTCTGTTGGAGATCAGGCTTGCCACCTGAAGCGAAGGGACACTGGTTTGAGTCCTGAGCCCTTGAAACCGGTCCCTCGAGCTGTCCCTTCAATACCAGTTGGTCGGCCCATTTCCACTCTAGATACATTTCATGAGTTATAAGCTCATGATAAAATCTATTGTACTCGCCTCGTGCTCAGACCAGTATGCACATTACCTGGGGACATCTCCTTGGTTTGTCCATTCAGGATGGAGAGGTCTCAAATGGAAGCTGTAACAGGCGGTAGCGATTCCACGTTGAATTTGCTACCCTTAAAGGTTCTGGGAGGGAGCACATCTGGAGCCTTTCGCTGGTGGTGCTAAGCCCAAATGAGTCCATCAGACTTCATCTGAGGGCCCGAGTCTAGCATCTAGCATCTCCTGCAACCAAAACTGATACATTTAAGGAACACGGGAGTCAGGAAGCTAAGCAGAGGTCAAACCTGGACCAGGTGTCCCTTGTCTAGTGCCCTAGGAAGGTCAATCGACATTTATCCTCAGAAGGGTTTGTCTCCTTAGTTGGACTGTGCCGGCCTGTGCCCAGAGTTGGCGTGTTGTCAGAGGGATGACCGTTCCCTGCAGTCTGGTTGCTCTAAGGAGCCTCTGTTGGCCTTTCCTTTGCCTTTCCCTGGAGTGCCTGAAAGGTTAATTATTGTAAATCTGTCTACAGACAGTGGGTCTTTGGACCAGGTTTCGTGGAGGCAAAATGATGTCAGGTTGAACCAGGAAGGAGTTCAAAGAGTTATCCGTTCTCTTAGATGCCCAGTATGGCTGCCAGCTCCGGGGCTGGGAAATAGCTGGAGGTTTTTGGGGTGGAGCCTGAGGAGGGGGGCGTTTGGGGAAGGGAGGGAGTTCAGTGCCATAGAGTCCAATGGCCAAAGCGGCCCTTTTCTCCAAGGCGACTGATCTCTATCAGCTGGAGATCAGTTGTAATAGTGGGAGAGCTCCAGTCACCACCTGGAGGTTATACGAATAACTCACTCTACTGTAAGTGGTGTTGATCAAACAAGACAGTAGTAGGCAAAAATAAACAAGCAATAAACGAGGATAGCAGTTAGTCTGGACAGCAAGGCTATCACTGTAATACAATGATTGCAACAAATCTGAGCAAACAAGTTAAGCAACCAAGGTTACAAAGCGAAAATAGCAATAACAGTGTGACAAAAGCTGATAATAAATATACAAAAGTTCATGTGAGGCATGGGGTTGCGTTCTAGTCAATTTCAAATTCTTTAGGCAACAGATATATCCGAACGCAACTAGAACGCAATTGACTAGAATGAAATTGACTAGAACGCAACTCCATGTCTCACATGAACTTTTGTATATTTATTATCAGCTTCGGTCACACTGTTATTGCTATTTTCGCTTTGTAACCTTGGTTGCTTAGCTTGTTTGCTCAAATTTGTTGCAATCATTGTATTACAGAGATAGCTTTGCTGTCCAGACTAACTGCTATCCTCGTTTATTGCTTGTTTATTTTTGCCTACTACTGTCTTGTTTGATCACCACCTGGAGGTTGGCAACCCTAATGCCCAGAAGCGATATTCCATGTTAGGATTTGCATTGGATTTCGGGGTCTTGACCCAAAGCAGGGGTGGGGAACGTCAGGCCCCCTCCCGCAGACAGGAATAGCCTCTATTCAAGGCGGATGTGAGTTTGTTTTGCCGAGAAAAGGAACCTTCTTTCCCCCTTGCAGAAGAGTCCTTAGCTATGAAGCTGCTAGGACCGCCCAAGAACCCTTTCCCTCCTGGGCCTACAAGAGGGCTGGGGGCGGAAGTGGTGCCAATGGAGGGGGTTAAAGGGGGCAGGGCAGGAATGCGCTGCCCGCGAATGATGTTATAAATATCCAAATGGCCCTTGGCAGAAAAAAGGTTCCCCACCCCTGACCTCAAGGGATCGACATGTAACCTTTCTTGGTGTTTGGGTGTCCAGTTCCCCCTTGGTAGATTGGCTGCCCTGCGAGCAGCTGCAAAGTAGTGAACTCTTCTTGAGCTCTTTGTCTTTTTGGTCACGACGTACTTGGTACGCTCCCCTTCCCTGGAGGTTTTCCAGAAGAGGTTAGATGGTTATCTGTCAGCCATGCTGGTTTTATAAGGATGGACCCCCCTTTCCACCACTTCAACATCCCGCTCACTCAGCCCGGCCATATATGCTGAGGGAAAAGCGTTGGCCTGAGTGGAGTTGGGAGGAGATAATTTTCCTTCTCCTCCAGTCCCACATCGGTATTTGCCTCAGAGAGAAATAGGAGGCTTTTTAACTCAAAACAGGGAAGTTCTCACAGAGACTGGTTTTCAAAGAAATTTCATGGAATTTGGGGGGGAAACTGAGTCAGATTCATCTAGGCCAGAGTCCTTCAGAGAAAGGGCTGAGAGGTTTTCTTCACAGTTCTTCGTTTCAAGCTTCCTTCTGTCCCTCAGAGCTGTTCTTCAGCCTCTCCTCAGCCTCTCAGACCCAGCCCAGCTCACGGGAGCGAAGGGAGTCTGGGCTCCTCTCGCATTCTCCTCAGGGAGAGTTTGGGGCCATGTCCCCCATCCCTCTTCCCGCTCTCTCCCTGACTTCTCCCCCTCCACCTCAGGGGCTGGGATCCTCCCTCCACACCTGCCGGCTGCCTCCGAGACGAATGCCCCTTGGGGGCCTGAGGATGGGCCCTCAGCCTCTCACCCCACAGGCTGTGTGTTTGTGTGTGTTTGTGTGTTGTGCCTAAATATCCAGATAGGTCAGAGTGCTTCTGCAAACTAAGTGAATAGAGAGGAAAGAGAGGAAGGGGGGGATTCTTGACACGCATTTATCTACATGGGTGTCACGTCTCAAAGGGGAAACCTGAACCTGTTCATGTACACAGGGGCAGTCTTTAGTGCCACAGGTAAAATACCTTTATTTGGGGCACTTCAGGGGGAGGTAGTTGTGAACGCCTTGCATTACGCAGGGGGTTGGACTAGAGGACCCTGGTGGTCCTTTCCAACTCTATGATTCTATGATTCTCCTCTGCTCCATGTCATCCCCAGAACAACCCTGTGAGGTAGGACAGGCTGAGATTGCATGAGCGGCCCAAGGTCACCCGGCACGTTTTTGTGGCAGGGTGGGGATTCGAACCTGGGTCTCCCCGATCCTACACTGACACTCCAATCGCTACACCACCCTGGCTGTCACGTCTGGTTCCTCTCTTGCTCCCAGAACACCTGTATGGTGCAGCGGTTCAGAGCATTGTACTTGTATCTGGAAGACCCGGGTTCGAATTCCCATTCCTGCCATGGGAAGGTTTTGGAGGGTCCTGAGGAAGGCATGGGAGGGTTTGCTTTTTATTGAGAAAAAGAAGAAAAAATGTTTATTCAAAAAGACCCACGCGACGGAGGTGAAAAGGAACCACCAGCCAGGAGTGGTGGGCTGTGAAGATTTAGCCGGGACAGGGGCGTGGGGGGCGTCGGCCAGGCAGGTCCAGGGGCGGGGGGATTGATGGAGGAAGGGGTCCCTTGGCCCCCCCCTTCCAGAGAACCTGCTGGAGGCGGCCGTGGGAGGGGGGGTTCTAGGTGCCCAGGTGTTGATGCCGGTTGCCACGGTTCCCTGCCGGGGCTCCGAGACCCTCCAACTGCCCAGGAGCTGGAAGGAGGGAGACGCTGGTGGCTTCGTCTCCTGCGGTTGGGGTATCACCCCCCATCTTCAAGGTGGGGGCTGAGGCTTTGTGTGGGCTTTGGGTAGTCAGTACCCCGGAGGGTAGGGTCAGAGTTCAGAATGACCTTGATAGACTGGAGAGCTGGGCCATAAGTAATAAAATGGATTTCAATAGGGAGAAATGTAAGGTACAGTACTTCACCTAGGCAGAAACGACATAAGGCACAGGTAGAGTATGGGAGAGAGTTGGCTTGACAACAGTACACGTGAAAGAGATCTGGGAGTCTTAGTGGACCACAAACTGAACGTGAGTCAACAGTGTGATATGGCGGCTAAGAGGACCAATGCAATTCTGGGCTGCATCAATAGGAGTATTGTGTCTCGATCCAGGGAAGTGATACTACCACTGTAGTCTGCATTGGTCAGACCTCCCTTGGAATACTGTGTCCAGTTTTGGGTTCCCAATTTAAGAAGGATGTTGACAAGTTGGAGCGTGTCCAGAGGAGGGCGACCAGCATGGTCAAAGGTCTCGAATCCATGCCCTATGGGGAGAGACTTAGGGAGTTGGGTTTGTTTAGTTTGGAGAAGAGAAGGTTGAGGGGAGACATGATAGCCATGTTTAAATATTTGAAGGGAAGTCATGTTGATGAGGGAACTAGCTTGTTCTCTGTTGCTCCAGAGACTAGGACACGGGGTAATGAATTTAAACTAAGAGAAAAGCGATTCCACCTAAACGTTAGGAAGAACTTCCTGCCGGTGAGGGCTGTTCGACGGTGGAATGCGCTGCCTTGGAGGGCGGTGGAGTCCCCGTTTTTGGAGGTCTTTAAGCAGAGGCTGGATGGCCATCTGTCGGGAGTGCTTTGATTGTGGGATCCTGCATGGCGGGGGGAGGGTTGGGGTCACTGGGGATGTGCGGGGGGGAGGTAGTTGTTAATTTCCTGCATTGGGCAGGGGGTTGGACTAGATGACCCTGGTCGTCCCGTCCAACTCTATGATGTGTTGGTTTCACCAAGTTTGTTCTCTCATTTCTGCGACTTGAGGCTGGCTTGCTCTATGTAAATATTGGAAGGTTCTTATCTCTGCTGTTAATAATAATGAGTCACAGACCTGTCGGTGGAGACTAGTATTCCATCATGCATCGGTCCCGTGACATGGGAACACCATTTCACCCCTCTGTATTCGATGCTGCTTGGGTTTTGGTTGAGCCCCCACAGACTGCCCTATGGCAGACGGTTCTCCCCGAGGTAATGGGCCCCTTAATTAAGCAAATGCCATCAGGTAAGGCCCCTGGGCCTGGATGAATACCAGTAAGTCTTTTGAAAGGTAATTTAGTAGGCTGGAGTTATCTGCTGGCCCCTTTCTTCACTGAAATTAATGATTCAGGAATTATTCCCGCAGTTTAGAAACATGCAATAATGGTTCCCACATCTCAAAAAGCCGGCTACCTAAAACCAACTGTCATCGGGATCGAACTCTGGTCGTGAGCAGAGCTTGGACTGCAGTACTGCAGTTTACCACTCTGTACCACGGGGCTCTTCTATGCATATTATTACTACATTATCATTATTGTATTATGTAACACTTATAATTGTTACGATTTCTCTTTCAGTGCGTATTACTCATAATAATACTGGCTGTTATATCCTTTCTTTTTATTCTGAGGTCATGATACCACCTTTTTTCTTTTCTTCTATATTTTGTGTTTATATTCTGCTTTTATGTTTTTGTTTTTAAATTACATTTTCTGACCCTGGAAACTCGCTGTGCTTTCAGAGGAAAGAGGAAGAAAGAAGCGGAAAGCGGAAGAAGAAGAGAGGAAGACATTTGTCCAGGTAATGACGGGATGGTTTTTTTGGTGCCTGGGGGATGGAATTTCTTGCTCCTGCGTGGCTGCTGGGACGTTGAGATAGGGGGCTTTGAACGCACACGCAAACTGGTGCTCACAATTCCGCACTGAGAAAAAGGGAATTCTGCAATCTGCTAACAATCTGCTAAGTTTAGGTTTATGCCCTCAATGTGGGGTCCTCAGTGTGGCGCCCGCGGGTACCAGGGTGCCTGCTAACACCTTTTCTGGTGGCCACCAAGTGTTTTTTAGAAAGTGGGTGAGGCCAAGTGGGGGGGGGTTGTCCATCAGAGCATTTAATTGGCCAGTGGAGATCTGATGGGCTGTGCAGATGTTCATTTTTTAAATTAATTTTGTATTTATTTTTAGGATACAAAAAGAAGAAGAAAAGGGATAAGAAAAAAGAAAAAAGGTATTACATCTTGTTTGTAACTTGCAACCCTTTCTTAACATACCATATTATACCTAGGATCAGATATAGAGTTTATTGTATTGTAGATTAAGTGTCACAAGATTAAATCAGCTACACATTTCTTATTGATTGTATAACAAACTAAAATATCATTATCTACCATAATAATTATTCATCATCTTGTAAATCATATGTCATGTCTATCAGTTTGTTAAACCCGGTATTGAAATGAAATATACTATCTGTCATAATAAGTCATAATCACTAAATTGAATGACATCACATTAATCCAATCCCTACACATATCTTATTTATTATGTATCAAACTGAAATATCATTTTCAACCATATTTATTATAAAAAGATTGCCATTTCTTTTAATGTTCTTCATGTTGTCTATCTTGTATTTGATCAGTAAGCTTCGCCATAGTAGCAAATTCCATCCTTTTTGTAATCCATTCAGTCAAACTGGGTATCTCTTTGTTCTTCCAATATCTGGCATATAGGACCCTAGCCGCGGTAGTTGCATATTGAAAAAGTTCTGTTTGAATAGTTTGTAGCTGAGTAGGGATCATCCCTAAAAGCATAAATTTGGGATTTAAATCGTAGTTCGTCTGAAGTAAGGTCGTGATTTCATCATGTATTTGCTTCCAATATCTCTGGGCTTTTTTACATGTCCACCATTGATGAAAAAAGGTTCCTTCAATTTCAGAACATTTCCAGCAGTTCGCTTGTTTGGATGTATACATTTTTTGTAAGTCTTTTGGTGCGAGGTACCAATGATAGAACATTTTATACCAATTTTCCGGCCTTTGCAGGCTGTGCAGATATTCAAAAGGCTGCTTTGGCATCAACTGCATTCGTGTGTGTGTATGCAAGAAAATACTTTTATATGATATAATTTTATAAGGCATCCTTCTAAGCAGAGCTCGGACTGAAACGATGAAGGTTTGCTATTACAGTTATGCATCACCTTGCTCCCTAACATGTTAGGGTTGGCTCTGCCTCCTGTGGCAGCCATTTTACAGTTGGCTCTGCGTCCTAAAGGGCCCAAGAACAATCCTATAAATGATCGGGCCATTAGCCTACTGTCAACAATAGGTGGGGTTGATGCAGCCTACTTGTATTCCTAGCTCTGGAATTGGGTAGATGTAGGATCTCTATTGTACCCTAAACAAGCCTGATTTGGGAGGGGTGTTTCAGTTCTGGATCATGGCCTTTTGCTATGCCACTTAGCTAGGGTTGCCAACCTCCAGGTACTGCTAGAAAATCACACCTCTATATTCAGTCAAGTTTGTGGAACTCAGTATAGGATAACAAAAACCACTTAAAATGTATTGCATTCAAATAAGGCTTAATATTACTAGTTTACAAATCCCTATCACAATATAACCCCATCACCTATACATCAGAAATGATGCTATCTATAATATCAACAATCCTATGGTCTAACAAAGTCCATACCTAGGCTACTTTCTCTGGTGAATATCACTGTGAAATTTGCAAGAATATTATTCTGTGACCTTAGGCAGATGATGAGAGGGAAGGCATCTTGGCCATCTTCTGGTCACTAGGGGTGTGGAGGGGGGAGGTAGTTGTGAATTTCCTGCATTGTGCAGGGGGTTGGACTTGATGGCCCTGGTCCCTTCCAACTCTATGATTCTATGATTCGTGTAAAACACAAAAGATAAATGTCAGAATTGAGTCCAGCTGGGTTCAAAGTATTCAAAGTGTCAATCAATTTTCATTCCTGTGGAAGTAATTTCTTCTGAATATTAGAATAATCAAGAGATGGTGAATTTTCTGCAACAAAAAAACTGAAAATCATTCTCAGAGTGATTTGTTTTCAATAAAATGTTGCATTTGAGTCCTGCGGATTAGGTGTCGTGCTGAATAAGATAACATATTCCATCTCAGGAAGGGGTCCATTCTAAGAGCATATGCACTGAAACGCACAGACCCGTCGCAGGTGACCTGGGCGCCAATCTCTGTTCTTTCAGGACATGTTCAGAGTGTCTTTGGGGCAATCACTCTTGATCTCATCCTGGCCACCTGGAGGGGGCTGTTTTGAGGACTGAAGTGGGACAGTGAGGATGACGTCCGTCACCCTGAGCTCTTTGGAGGATGGGGGTGGGTGGGTGGATGAAACTGAGCTCTGCAGGGAGGGGCGTTTCAGTCTGCCTGAGTGAGCACCCATGTATCTTCTGTCTTCCTGACCCTTCCTGACCCCTCCTTTCCTGCCTTTCCCAGGCATGCCGGATGAAAAAGAGCCCCCCAATCCTTTCCCCATACATGCCTGGGCCGAGAAACCGGGGCGGCCAAGAAGACCAGCCGCAGAAGATCAGGAGCCCCCGGAAGTGGTGACTTCTTCATGGGCCTCTTCGGCCTCTGTTGAAGGTGAGCCCCCCACCCTATCCACCCCCTCCTGGGGCTGAGCAAAGCCCAGGCTGCAAACACCCCCTGCCTCCAGGCTTGTGGGAAGGTGGTAAGAAGAAAGTGGCAACAGCCAACTGTGCAATCGGCATCTATACTGGGTTCAAACTATTCAAAGTGTAAATCAATCTACATTCCTGTGGAAGTAATTTCTTCTGAATATTAGAATAATCAAAAGATGGTGAATTTTCTGCAACAAAAAACTGAAAATCATTTTCAGAGTAATTTGTTTTCAATAAAATGCTGCACGGACGGAGATACTATGTTTCTATTTCTAATTCTAGACTTATGTTCTAAAATGTGAGTTTTTATTGATCTCAAAGCCACGTACAAAAGAGTGTATTTACATATAATAACATACACCACCTGTTTGGCATTGCAATTGCAAATATCCCTTAAACCTATTTTGAACTTGGTTTTCTGCCATATGAAATCTCTGACCTCACGTGGCAAGGGGCAGATAGGACACATTTTTAAGAAACCTCTCGTAAAAGAAATCTCAGAGGTAGTTTTTTTTTAAATATCAGCATGTACTAATCTATCCTTCAATGAAGCTGTCCTCTTATATCCAACCAACGGTTTATTTTCACATCCTGGTTAAAGAAGCAGCAATGTGCCAACGTTTTCTGATTATAGTGCTAATGCCAAAAGACAAATGGTTATGATGTAAAGAGCAAACAAATCAACAGTTGATGCTTGGAAGTGGCCACTGTTTGCTTAAGAGCTTGTTTAGCAATATTATTGTGGAAAGCTTCTGCGAAAAAATTGTGTAGACATTTACTCTGCCTCTCTGTCAAAATCCTCATTATTTGTGCAGTTCCATTTCAAACGCAGAAATTGTCCCTAAGGAATATTTCTAATCCAATGTTGAGGATGATGTGATGTAAAGGGAAGTACAGAATTTTTATCAGTCGGTTTTACGTAAATGTTAATGCCTATCCGATTGTGTGATTCACGATATATTATCTAAAAAATAAATCTGATCAAGATCCAGTGCCAAAGTCCAGAGACTGGAGGGAGGCAGACCCGTGCTCGGTTTCAGATGCCACACTAGGAGGGGCTCTGCAGCCTGGGCCAAAACATGGACCGAAAGAAAAGAGCCAGAGTCCAGTAGCAACTTAAAGACTAACCACATTTCTGGCAGGGTTATGAGCTTTCGTGAGTCACAGCTCGCTTCTTCGGATCCCTTCCCAACTCATTTCGTCAGCTGTGACTGGCAAAAGCTCCTACCCTGCCAGAACCTTGGTTGCTGTTTAAGGCGCCACTGGACTCTTGCTCTTTTCTGCTGCTCCAGGCAGACTAACACGGCTCCCCCTCGTGATCTGTTGACTAAAAGAGTCTCTCTGTGTGGAAGGAAAGGCCCCAGGGTCCGGGTGGCATTTGCTTGGTGCTGGTTCTGGATTGTTCCTCCTTGGGACAGGCCAGGGAACCAGGAACCTCCTGACTCAAGTAGGGGCCAAACAGCCCGGTGCCGTGAAGACCCCCCATGCACACTGCCTGCCCCTCCCAGAGTCCAGAAGACATCCCGCCATGCCGCCCTTCGGTACAAAGGGCGTGCTCCGCGGGAGAACTCCCTGCATCTCTTGAACCTTTCAAAGGCGGCCGATTTGCACTGGGGCAAGAGCGGGGGAAGAGGGAGTGTTATCTCTTTTCCTCTGCACCAGTTCCTCAAGAGAAACTGAATTTCCTGTACTGCTCTTTGGTCTACTCCAGAGAAAAAGAGGGCCGATAGAGGAGCCGGCCTTTCTCCAACGGGGCTTATAACAACTCAGTCATTTGTGTGTGTGTGTGATTTCTGTCTGGAAAGCAACCTGGGGGTGGGCTAAAAGACCCCTCCGTAGCACAATGGTCTTCCCCAGCTGCTTTTCAAGGTTCGCTTTCTCTTCCGTTGAGCCTCGTGGACCTCCCACATCATGTGCCATTCAGCCATTAAATCGGCCCCATGGCCCTTTCCTCTGCCCAGGAAACCCTGAGAAGTTGGGTTCCGGGAGCTGGGTTCTCGAGGCCCCCTCCCCAGGCGACAATCCCCAGACTTCTTGGGTGGAAGCCTTGACTGTTCAAGGGGTGGAATAGACAGGAGAAGTCAAACGGCGGCGGGGGGGTGGTGAGTGAGAGAGAGACCATGGCTGTTTGCATCTGGAGATGGAGTTTCCGGCAGGGACGGGAGCATTTTTTTCTTTTTCCCTTCTTCCCTTGCTACTAAGATTCATAGCTGTTTGGGGTCTATATGAGAAACCCTTTTGTCATCACCTGAACAAGGCATTTCCTTTGCAGGAGTTGGACATCGGGTGAGGAACACAGAGGCCCTGAGCTTTGTCCGCGCCTTTCTTCTAAACACCCAACAGGTATGCACATTCTTTTTTTTTAACTTAAAAAAAAAAAAATCACAAAACTTAGGGATACAGAAAAGAATAGGAGGGATAGGGGAAAAGGCAAGATAAAACAAATTGTGTTTTCTGAGCCTTACCAAAACTATATTAATAAAAAAAATAAAAAATAACATATTTATCCAAGTTTCAATTCATATACTGTAGCCTAAGACAACTTTAAAATCTTTCTAGTTACTTAAACATTTCAACTTCTAAACATTTCAATGGATTAATTGATTGACTACCTTCTAGAATGCTAACATGGTTATAAAACATTTAAATAGCAAACTTTCCCAAGAAATTTAAGCATTACATACTCTTAAGACATCAACATCTACTCTCACTACAAATACTCTCTACCTTCTAGAAATGTTTATGAATTGTTAGAATAGTAAACGTAAAAAGGTTGCTGTGTGAACTCGAACTCTTCAATTGACTTCTGATTCACCAGTTGTGTTAGCTTAGCCATCGACACAAAGTCAAAAGGTTTGTCAATCCACTCAGGAGTTACGCTGGATTTCCAATATCTCGCAAATACAATTCTGGCATCGGAAATTGCATATTGAAAAAGTTCGTTCTAATTCGAATTTAGTTGTGAGGGAAACATTCCCAGCAACATATGTTTAGGATCTCATTCATACTTCTCCCCGAACATTTTATGGAGTTCCAAATGAACCGCACCCCAAAAGTTTTGACTTTTGTGACAAGTCCACCATTGGTGATAGAAAGTTCCTTCCGCATCTGAACATTTCCAACATTTGGCTTGGGACATATTATACATCTTGAGTTCCCTGGGCGAAAAATACCAACTAAAGAAAATCTTGTACCAATTCTCTTTTATCCTCTGTGAAGAAGTCAACTTGATTTCCATTGTTCCCATTGTTTGCACATTCTTGGCCTTTCTCCAGGTATCTTGGAACCTTCTGGACTGTGGGTCTCACAGACTCCTCTCCCCAAGCAGGGCTGGTCGCCTGCTGAAAGAAGGAGCCAGGAATCGGGGAGAGAAACGTTTCTGAGTTCCCCCCAGAAACGTACCTCAGGACCCCAAGATGTGGGGGAGTTTTCTGGCAGACATCCAGGGCTTCCTCTCCGGGCTTGTGCTGGGATGGGTGGTCTTCCCTCAAGTTCATCTACCTCCTGGACCTCATTTCTTTACTTACCTCTGAGTTTATGCTTCCTTGCATTCATGCCACTCCCTGCAAATCTTTATTGTTCTCGTCTCCACATATTGTCAGCATACAAGGCTTTAAGTTGTGGTCTCGCTCCCCCATAGGATTTAGTTTAAAGCCCTCCTGATCAGGTTTGCAAGGCTACTCTGATAGCTCCCCTGACAACCCTCCTCTCAAGGCTCCCTCCTTGAAGAAGCCAAACACTCAGCACATACAAAATATAAAAACTTGTCAGAGGCTTACAGGGTCCCCAGGCCACACCCCCAGGTTAAGAGACCCGATGGCCCCCTGGTCACATTTGATAGGAGGAGGCAGCTTCATGGGTTCTCGCATTTCCCTCCCTTCTCCTCTTTGGCCCCTTTCTCCTGGTGATTTCCTGCTTTCCTTGGTTGGCCTTCAGGACATGGCTCAGAAGATGCTCTTCATGGAGCAGGTGGAGATCCTCTGCCAGCCCGCCACCGAGGACAGGTTCCGATTTCTCCCCTCGGATCTGCTCATCCAGGTCGTCCAGGTGAGTCGGGGCGCACTTGGAGCAGGGGCAGCTGGAGAAGGCGTGCCCGAGGAGAGGAAGGGAAGACCTTGCAAACAGTCCAGCCCTGCCTCAACCCGAGCGGTGCAGGTTCCTCGGGGCAAGACGACCATGCAGCCAGGGCTGTAGGAACACCCTCTTTCCCCCCAACCCACCGGTCTCCCTAGCCTGCGTGGCCTTGTCTGGCCAGCAGCAAAGCTCCAGGCAGGGGTCCCAGCAGAGAAAGAACTTTCCTCATCACCCAGAGCCTTTGCATGCAGGTCAGGAGAAGCGCTCTTTGTGTTTGCATCACGGAGCCCTGTTTTCCCCTTCTCAGGTCCTGATCCTGTGGACAACTCCTCGGAACACCCTTCAGAGGAAGAGGGCAACTGAAGTGCTCGCCAGGATCTGCAGCGCCCTGAGATTTCGGTGTGGCTACCAAGTGAGTTGCACACTGCATGCCCCTGCGTGTCTTTCAGCCCGTGACTCTGGCTTCTGGGCCAGCAGTCCGCTGGCCGAACGCGGGATGGGATCCCCACCCCACGCGCCTTCTCTGTCACGCCGCTGGAATGAAGGGCAGGGATGTGAGGTATAGGGTTGCCAGGTCCCTCTTATAGGATTGAGAACATTGGATTGCATATAGAATTGTATGTTGTAAGTCTTTCACTGCCCATTTGCACTTTTGCACCTATGTGATAAATTGTCAAGTTCTGGATTACTTAGTACCTGGAGGTTGGCAAACCTAGTGAGGTAGGAGAAGGGGATCAGATCTACCAGCTGCCCTCCAGGCCCTTGATAAGGAGTGGGCCCATGGTACGGGGGTCGGGGATCTGTTCCTAGCAATGCCCTGTCCCTAAAATGAGTGTCAGCCCTGACCTGGGTGCTGGAGCAAGGACAGTCTGGGTGCCTGTCTTTCCTCATGCTGGGGCCAATAACCTCTCTTCTGGGGAGGGGCTTTTGCTTAAGAAAGTCAAATCCCTTCCCCACCCCCACCCCCAGGGCAGCCCCAGCCACAAAAAACCACCCTGGGGTAGAAGCAACTCTGCTGTAGTTGTCGGGAAGGGTAGAGGGCAGAGGTGAGGGTGGAGCTGCCTTCCCTTCCTGGCCCTGCCAGGTCTCTCTGACAGGGATTGGGGGGTTGTGGGTCTCCCGGCCTCTGCAGGATCTAGCCCCCCCCCTCCACTCACAGACAGCCTGTAAGAAGCCAGGGGGGTTGTCCAAGGGTGGGGTGAGGGGGGGTTGTACACATCAGCACGGTGGAAGCTGCACCAGCTGCACCTCGCCGCAGGGGTGTCATTCCTGTGTCCCTCCTCCTCCCGTTGGTAATCTGGTTTCCTCCCCTCCCTTTCAGGCCACGTCCGACTTCCCAGTGATGGGTCAGCTCGTTGGGTGCTTGACACTGTGCATCTTTGACAGCAGCAAGATGGTGGCACATTGGGCAGCCAAAGGCCTCGGCCACCTGTACGGCTTGGCTGCCCGGTGTCAGGGTGAGAGAATCCTCCTCCCCAGCTCTTCTGAGTCTCGGGGCCTGAATAAAAACCCTTCCTCTTTCACCAACGCTTCTTCACTGCGGTTTCACCCACTGCCGCATGAGGCCATCCTGATTCCTGTGCATCCGTGTAGCAGGGCCGGCGTCAGCATCCCCTGAGGGGGGGCAGTGGCCAGGGCCCATGGATTATGGCAGGGGGGGCTCACTGCTACTGACTCCCTCCTCACTCCTCTCCTCTGAGGCTGGGGCTCAGCCCCTTCCCCTGCCCGCTGGTCCCCTGTGCTCCCAGCTGCATCCGCTGCCCGGCACTGCTGGGGAAGGGCACACAAAAGGCATCAGCCTTCCTGGTGGACGTGGCACTCCGAGCTGCACCCAGTGGTGTATGCTGGAGGTTGTGGGAGAGTTCGCGGGTGGGCAGAGGCCTGTGGGGAATTTGGGGGGGGGGCAAAGAGGGAGGCGCAGGGGGGCCAGGGGTCTCCGAAACCTGGAAGTCGCCCTGACTGGTAGTCCTAGGTCATTTATGCAGAGGAGTTTTGCCTGAGGCTCGTTGTTGGCTGGACCCACACTGTCCTGTTGGGAATCTCTGCACCGGCATCCTCCTGGCTCAAATCGAGTCCAGTCTCTTTAAATGCTGCTTTGCAATTGGCTTACTTGTAATGCTGACTGTGAGAGAAAAGTCCCCCCCCCAAAAAAAAACCCAATTGCTGTCTAAAAAAACATTTTAAGAAGAAGGAAAAACAAAGAAACAGAGCAATCTGGGGATGGGGAGAGTCCAAGCCTCGGTTTTAAAAATTCTTTCTTCTGCTCAGAAAGAGCTCCGAGGAGGAAGCGGGAAGCATTTGAATCCCCGCCTCTGGACATGCTGCTTTGTAATTGGCTGTGAGAGAAACCAAGCATGCTTGACCTATGCATGGGGATTTCACCCGGGCTGAGCTCAGGGGAGAGGGAAGAATCGGGTTAACAGAGGGACGGGAAGTCCCGGGAGTTGTGAGGGCTGGCAGCGAGGTCATCTCTAATGGAGGGAAAACTCCTGCGCAACTCCAAGGAACAACTGAGACAGACCGGGGGCGAACATGAGCAAACGTACCCGTGCATAAATGACCAGAGACCGTTCTGTTTCAAGGCTCTTGGACGAGGCTCTTCCCTGATCCTTTGTGGAGAGAAGGGAGCTCTGGGAGCTTGGCTTACTGCGGAGTGCCCTTCTGTGGACAGAGGGGTGCGCCGGGGAAGCCCGCAAGCCCTCCTTGGCGCTGCCAGGAGCAGAGCTTCCGGTGGCTTCCAGCCAGGCTCAGGGTGGTCTGTGCATCTCCCAGGACACAGCAAGACGGAGCAAGACATCATGGCTCAATTTCTGAAGAGAGAGCGAGAGAGAGAGGAGGAAGTTGGCAACAGCGAGGACTCCTTGGAGAACGCTGGCATCATCGCCACGGTAACTACCCCCTCCCCAGAAGTGTGGCAGACCCCAGGAAGCGCTCTCGGTCATCCGGAGAGAGCGTGGTTTGCAAACCAGGACCAGTGCCTGGTGCGATCCGGCAGGGGCTGTGATTCCGGGCCTTGTTGGCCAAAATCCAGGACAGGTCCCCCGTATCCCTGCCACCTTCCACTTGGTCCCCTGTTTGCAAGGCGGGTTCTGTGCCTGGCGAGATCTCCAGGCGAGGAGAGGGGATCCTGATCCCACTGGCCTGGGAGATCCTGCTATGCCGGCCCTCTGCAGGCCTCCGGGGAGCTTCCTGCTCCAGCCACCCTTTTCTCTCCCCTTCCGCTGCAGTTCTTCAAGAAAGTCCTCAGCCCGGAAGAACTGGCTGACGTCTACCTCTCCACCCTCCACGGGCTTCCAGAGAACACCGCCTGCAACACCCAAGCCGCAGTCTGCGTAGAGAGGGCCCTCCACGGGGTCCCCTCCGTGGCCTTGGAGAAGGTGAGCTGCTCGCTGGGGGACTTTTCCCCTTCGGGTGACCCCGGGGCTTTCCATAGAGTCCAATTGCCAAAGCGGCCATTTTCTCCATCATTTGTAATAGCAGGACATCCAGCTAGTACCTGGAGGTTTGGAAATGAGCACAGAGCCAAGGAGATATCACAAAGTGCAAATGTATTGAGTGCTACAAAATAGAACTATATCCAAAATGTCTCTGGTTTCAATTATATACACACAATCCTGTATGATATCTATAAGTCATTCACAGTTTGTTCATAAACCATTGAAGTCCAATGCTGGTACCAGAAGAAATAGAAGGGGACACGGCCGTTTCGATTCTTCAGTTCTTCAACAGTCCCACTTCCAATAATAAATCTCAATTTCATGGTTTACATATACATATACTTCCAATAAGGGATTCAAATATCAGGAAAGTTAACAGTTCCCCTGAGGAGTATAATTGTAATAAAATTATTTATCCATCCTGGTATATTTTTATTTATTATTTATCCATCCATACTGATGGAGGGAATTCTTCATATGGTGGCGCTTTTCGCTTCTGCGAATGTGGTGTAGTCAGCATGGCGTAGGGGTCGGGGTGCCAACCTACACTTTGTAACCCTGTTGGGAACTGGCTAACTCCTCTTGATATACCAGGATGGATAAATAATTTTTATTACAATTATACCCCAAACCTCTTCGGTATAAGCACAGAGGTGTTTGTTTTACTTCCAGTACCTGGAGGTTAGCAACCCTTTTCGCAGAGTGCCTTGCAGTAGCTAGAAGGCCGTTTAGAGGAACCGATGATGCGAGCGGCACCCAAAGAACGTGGCCTTTGGCGTTCCCTTAGCTGGGGGCTCCTGCTGGGGAGGGAGGGGGCATGCCAGCCCTTGAGGACCAGTCCCAGTTTTGAGCGGAAGCTGGTTCTGTGCAGTGCTGATTGGCTGCATCCCCTTTGGCGTCGCGTGACCCCCAAACTCCCCAGAGACTCTCCCCGTAGCGTCAAAGGTAGTCAGCAAAGGGCACAGCAGGACCAGACCGTCCCCTGAGCCAGAAGGCAGACATCCGTCTCACGACGGTCCCTGTGCTTTCCCTCCAGGCGCCAGAGATCATCAAGTTCCTGCATGGGAACCTGGACGACATCACCAACCGTCATGCCAGGACCCATGCCACTGGCGTCCTTCAGGAGCTGCAGGACAATCGATTGAGCGAGGTGGCCTACACCCTGCTGAGCTGGTCACCCCAGTGTGACAGGTACCGCCCAGCGATCCTCCTGTGCCCCCTCCCAAAATGCCCCCCGTCTTCTCCAGAGGGTCCTGCTGCCGTGTCCCCTCAGCTGCCCAAGGTCCTCCTTGTCTCTCTTCACAGCTCAGCGGCCACCTTGTGGAGGATGCTGGTGGACCGGGACAGAAGCGCAGCCGAAGTCCTTGAACATCTGATGGCCTGCTTGCAGGGGCAGCCGCTCAAGCCCCATCTCACCGCAGAGGAGGCTGCCCCTCTGCGCGTGGCGGTGAGTATGGCAGGAAGGACCCCTCCCCACCTCCGATGCCCGATTCAAGAGGCGAGCCCCCCACCCACCCTTTTTTCTAACATGTTGTGGTTCTCTGAATCCCAGCTTTCGTTTTTTTTAAAAGGGAAGCCCCTACCGCCTTCCGTCACAAAGATGTAAGGAAAACAACATGTCTGCACAAGGGGAGGGGGCTAGAGACTTACTTTACTGGAAATTCAGAGAAACTTCTAAACCTATCATTACTGTTTTATATCGATATTTTATCGCTTTTTAAAAATACACAGCAATTTTATGACATACCAATATGGGGGGGGAGTGCTGTGAAGCCCCCCCTCCAATTGAGATCCAGAGCGGATCCAACAGGGATGGCCGCTTGTTTCTTTGCCACCCCCTCTCTGTCTTCCACCTCTCTCTGGGGGGATGAGGCCCCCGCAGCTGGTTTGAGCTGCTCAGCCCGCCCCCTCCTCCCGGGGTGTGTGTGAAGGGGTCTTGCCTGCACCTGAGTGCCCAAGACAGCACCTGGATGCCCAGCAAAGGGATGGAGAGGAGAAGGAGGAGGAGGAGGCAGCAGCCACCAGGCCCTTCACCAATGAGTCGGGTCCAGTCCTAGGCGGCAACGTTACCCCCGTTCCAGAGGAAGCTCCGAGTCTTTGGGTAGCGCTGTGAGCTTCCTTTGGGGTCTGCCTCTGAGCCTCCTGGTGGTGGCTTTGCACAACCCGCCTTCGTTCTCCCATCAGCATGCACAACACCGCACAGGGTCCCCCAGAGATCTGCTGGCGCCAAAAGGTGCTTCCCTCGCCCAGGGTGCTTTCCCTCCCGGTCTCCTCCTCCTCCTGCCCCCTCCCTTGAGCACATGAAGCTGCCTTATAGTGAATCAGACCCTCGGGCCATCAGTGTCAGTATTGTCTACTCAGACCGGCAGCGGCCCTCCAGGGTCTCAGGCAGAGGTCTTTCCCATCACCTCGCTTGCCTAGTCCCTTGAACTGGAGATGTCGGGGATTGAACCTGGGACCTTCTGCATGCCATGCAGAGGCTCTACCACTGAGCCAGCCCCCCTCTTCCCAGGCTCTGAGGAGCGATGGCTTCCAGGTCTGGAGAGGCAGCTGCCCAGAGCCCTGCCCAATGAGCGGAGGAGCCCAACTCACAGCAGTGTCCTTTCCAGGCTGCCCACGTCCTCCCAGCGCTCATGGACCAGCCTCTCTTGAGCTTACGATTGGCTCTTGAAGATCAGTGGGAGGCTGTTTGCCTGGCCTGGGTCTTCTGGATGTCCCACCTCCACCGAGGGGTCCAGGAGATCCCCCCGAGCCCCGTGCTGGAGAGTGCCGAGCCTGCCCCTGAGGAGCTTGTCAAGTGAGTCCTGCCAGGGTTGCCCCCCTGGCAATTGGCGGGAGGGTTGCGGGCTGGGAAGCGGGGGTCACCTAGCCTTGTCTGCCTCACTTCCAAGGAACCCCAGGAGAGACATGTGGTAGCTCTAGCAATCGCCACAGCCTTGTTTCTGGTGGTTCCTAGAGCTACCCTACGCTACCTCCGGGTATCCCCCCAGATGTGACTTAGCAATTACTCCCTCCCCTCCGTAAGATGGGAGAGGCCTGGGGTGCCTAACCGGGCTTTGGCTCTGCACACAGGTCAGCTGCCGGCACTCTCCAAAAGCTCCTGGGACAGGTCAGGCCGGAGCTCCTGCCCAAGGCCAGCAACATCTGGCCACTCCTGGAAAACGCAGAGTCTTTCAACAGCGGTGTGACTCTCTTCTTTCGGTAAGAGCTGGGGAAGGGAGAAGTGCTGGGGCTGAGTCTCTTAGGGGGCTTCCTCTGTTGGGAGAGGAGGGCTGGAGAGAGAGGCGGGCCGGGCGGAGGACGGCGACACAGGCGTCCGCGTCCAGTTCGACTCTCTGGGCATGAGCATGGAAGCCGTCAATGGGTGTGGGGAAGATCACTCACTCACTCACTCACACGCGCACACCAACACACACACACAATGTTCTGGGCTGCAGGGCCTGCTGCCCACCCTGGCTCACAAGGCCACCTTGGTCCTTTTCCTCTTGCAGAGCCCTCAACATCAGTCTCCCCTCCCGAGAGGGGCAGCAGGTGGTGGACCACCTCGCGGCCGTTCTCCACGGCCATGAGGAATACCAGCAGGTCACCGCCATGGCCATCCTTGCTGAGGTAAGCCTTCTTGGCAAAGGGGTTGGTGGGGGGAATGCTTCCTCTGCCCCAGAGGGAGCTCGGCGATCCCCAGACATCGCTCCCGGGGGAGGCCGTCCCGTCGGTGCGGATTCTCTCTCCCGGCCCTGGGCACATCCGGGTGTCTCTGCCCGGCGCCCCTCTGGCTCTCCAGGAAGCTTTCGGCTTCAGCTTTGACCGCTCAGAAGTGCGAGAGATGAGGCCCAATTAGAGTTGCCTGCTCCGGGTTGGGAAACACCTGGAGATTTTTGGGGCGGAGCCTGAGGAGGGCGGGGTTTGGGGAGGGGAGAGGCTTCAATGCCATAGAGTCCAGTGGCCAAAGCGGCCCTTTTCTCCAGGTGAACTGATCTCTATCGGCTGGAGATCAGACGTCATCGCGGGAGAACTCCACCCACCACCTGGAGGTTAAGCAAAGTCACAGTACTAGGCTCTAAACTGATATGAAACACGAATCAAACTCAAATAAGTGCAAGTGTTTAACATGAAAATTTACTTAGCATAACAACAAGCAATGCAAAAGGTGAGTAGTGCAGAACACAGACGTGATATTGACATACAACAAAACAGGTGAGACAAAATGCAAGGTCCCAATTGGAATACAAAGTCTCTGTAAGTATTTCCTGCCATTCTTTCTTGTTTCTTCTTTAAGCAGGTATCTTAATGTATTCAACAATATCATGTGGAAACACCAATATCGGTCCAGAAGGACTCTACGACATAAACGTTGTCCGGTTTAACAAACACGCGTTCACCACTACAGAGTGGCTCCTTCAGCCAATAGTTCCAGCTTGGTTTTTCAAAACTTCAAGCTTAATTATTCGAAATTTGGTTTGTCAAAAATAAATTCATGAGGATCTTAGAGCACCTCTGCGGCTGTTCATTCCTTCATAGCTTCTCATGCATTTATCTTTGACGAACCAAACTTCGAATATTTAAGCTTGAGGTTTTGAGAAACCAAGCTTGAACTATTGGCTGAAAACCAAGTTTGAACTATCATGTCTGTGTTCTGCACTATTCACCTTTTGTGTTGGTTGTTGTTATGCTAAGTAAATTTTCATGTAAAACGCTTGCACTTATTTAAGTTTGATTCGTGTTTCATATCAATTTAGAGCCTTGTACTGTGACTTTGCTTAACTTACCTTACAGTATTGGTGATACCTTGACCGTGTAACCACCTGGAGGTTGGCAACCCTAGGCCCAATCCTTCCCACCCGAGTGCCCCCAGGGGAATCAGGAGAAGTGGGGAATTGAGCCCGGGGTCTCTTGCCCAGAGTCCCTGAGCTCTGGTTCCTCCCGGAAGTCTTTGCTGGCCTCCAGGCAGCCTACTAGTGGGGGGGGGGGTTACTTCCTGCTTGGAGGGTGGGGGTCCTCCGCAGAGGTCCCACTCTAGGGTGAGCCAGAGAAGAGGCTTAGTTGGGGGGGGGGGAGGTTGGAGGAGACCTTGTCTCAGGTTCTCCGGGGTGTTCTGAGGCTGATCTCGCCTCCTGTTCCTTTCAGCTCCTACAAACCTCTGATTCCACCATACCAGAGGACACCTTCCATCTTCTGATGGGGCAGTTGTCATCACCTAACGCTGCCATCCACTCGCTGGCCCTTGACGGCTTGAACCATCTGGTGGACAAGCCTCGGCAGGTGAGTGAGAGAGAGAGAGACTAGTCTCCTCTCGATTGTAGGGAAACTCAACGCCAAACATCTATTGAATAAACTCTTAGCTTGGATGGCAGAACATAAGACTCTAGGCCCTGAAAAAGTGGGTTTCTGCCAGGGGAAATCCACTTTAGACCACTGCATTGTACTGGCACATTTAGTTAACAAGTACGCTAGGGATTATACTCAGCCTTCCTGGACCTTAAGGGAGCATTTGATTCAATCCCAAGAAAACTTCTATGGGATACGTTAATGAGCATGAACATCAACAAACTATCCCCGAAAATCAATATCAATAAAAGGGTTAAGCAGGGCTGTATCCTGGCCCTGAAATGTGAAGCAGGTATGCACCGGCTTTGCAGTGGCTTCTGGAATGACGGTTCAGCGTGAAGAACTCAAAGCAATATGTGGGGCACTTCAGCCTGGAACACGCTGCTCATTACCAAGCATAAGCAGCCTAAGAGTAGCACTCTGGGTAACAAAGGGACAGCTGCAGGCATGGACAAAAGGAAGAAGGGAGCATCCGATCTACCCCTAGACCAACTCTCCTCTGCCCTCCAAGGCCAGTGCTAGCAGTAAGCGACATGGCACAGTCCGTTCCTTCCAGCACCGCCTACTCCTCATTGTGCCGGAGGTCGCACCTCCAGTCTTGGGCTCATCCAGCAGGCGCTTCGACTGCTCAAGCCCCCCCCCCCAGAAAGACGAGAGGCTCGACAAGAGCAAGGCCATGCTGTTGCGCATATTCCGGTCTTGGCCCTGGGGCTGGTGCCGGGAGACCTTCTTGCTTCGCTTCTTCGGAAGCTGCCCCACCCTTGTGGCCTTGTGGGGCCCCTCCACAGAGCCAGGTGGGCAGCTTCAAGGAGTGTTTTGTCTCCCTCAGGTGTGGAAGCTGCTGCCTCTACTGCCAGAGGCGGCCAAGACCTTGCAGGAGCCGGACGAACAACAGGCCCAGAGGCTCTTTGGCCAGCTGCACCACTGCTTGGCCCAGACCACCGACCCCTCTCTGGCAGTGGCCGCGGCTGGCCAGCTGGTCCCCCTCTTTCACGCAGTAAGTCCCGCTCTGCCAGGGTCGGCCCCTGCTGGCTGGGGGGAGGAGCTAGGAGGTGCCAAGTGGGCGCCAGAGCAGCACAGCCAGGCCCGTTTGGGTGCCTTGTTCCCCCACAGGAGTCCCCCCAGGCCCGCGCCTTTGGATTTGACACCTTTGCGACAATGCTGAGAAGAGGAGCTACAGAAAGGGCCGTGAAAGACCTGGCCCTCAGCAGCCTGGTGCCTCTCCTGCTGCACCTGCACGATGAGAACATCGGCGTCATCGAGGTAGGCACCTGGGCACACCTGGGGGAGGCAGAGGCCGTTGCAGGCCCACAGGTGGAGAGCTCTCCCTGGAGCCCCCCTCTCTGTCCGTCTGTCTGTCCGGAGGGGGAAGATGGAGCCGTGCGACGCTTGACCCTCCCCTCCCCCTCCTCCTTGGCAGGCTTGTTGGGACACCCTGAGAACTGTGGCTGTCCTCCTGGGGCACGAGAAGCTGCGCTGGCTGATCCCAAAGCGGGACTCCTGGGCCGTCTGGCTTGTCATCGTAAGTCGCCCCGCTCTGCCTTTCCGGACCCCTCTCCCTCCGGCCGGGGAGGCCAGGGGCTTTTTGCAGAGCCCCGAAGGTCGCCTGGTCAAGAGAGGGTTGATTTCACACCTTTGTGTTAAAGCCAGCGTGGTGTAGTGGTTAAGAGCGGTGGCTTGGAGTGGAGGAGTCTGATCTGGAGAACCGGGTTCGATTCCCCACTCCTCCACATGAGTGGCGGAGGCTAATCTGGTGAACCGGGTTGGTTTCCCCACTCCTCCACGTGAAGCCAGCTGGGTGACCTTGGGCTAGTCACACTCTCTCAGCCCCACCTCCTCCCTCACAGGGTGTCTGTTAAGGGGAGAAGGAAAGGTGATTGTAAGCCGGTTTGGTTCTCCCTTGAGTGGTAGAGAAAGTCGGCATACTCAAACCAAGTCTTCTTCTTTGGCCCCATCGATCTGGGTGAGCCAGATGTTGGAGTTATTCCAAAGCCCTCTGTTTGAGCAGAGGGCGAAAGACACGCATCCCCAGTGGATCCTGATGCGGGACAGCAAGCACAGATCCAAGGGTGGTTCACCACCACCACCCCAGCGCAGTTGTCATCAAAAGAGAGTTTGGGCCTGGGTTAGAATCGGGTTCCTTTCCCCAAGGAAGGAGAGGAGACTCTCCTCGCGCCAGCGCTAACGGCCCGGTCCTTCTTTGGCTCGTCTCCTAGGTAAAGCGGTTCAGGAAGGTCCCGAAGTGCCGCTTCCTGCAGCAGATCCTGGAGCACCTGAGGAGCCCTCAAGCGAACATCCGAGAGGCGGCAGTCAGGATCCTGGGTACGTCTGCTCTTTCCTTTTGCAGCTGGCTTCCTCCTTTTCTCTCTCTGAAAATGGAAAGGAAGAAAAACGCGAATGGTTCTTCACCCTCAAGCTGAGATGTCCTGAGGCTTAGGGTGGCCACATTTCTTGAAGAGCCTTCCCTGTCATCCCCGTGATTTGGGTGTGAGGTGGGAGTCTCTGTGTGGCCATGTGGCCCCTGGCGTCCCAGGACCACGACCAAGTGGACTCTCCCCCTGACGTCCGACTCTTAAGAACATCCTTTTCTCTTCGTAGGCTTGGTAGGGCAGGAGACCAAAGATAGAAGAAAGATGACCATCATCTACCAGGGTGAGTTTGGCTCTTCTTTTGGCTGGAGCATCTGGAGATACCTGTCTGTCTATCCGTCACCCTGGGACCCTTCTGTCCTGGAAAGATCTCAGGATAGTGTATCCTGACAGTAGCCCTGTGAGGTAGGACATTGGGCCAAGGACTGTCCGTCCAGCTCCGGGCTGAACGGAGACTCCACCCAAGTCGCTCCTGTCCGAGCTTGGTGCTCTAGCCACTAGCCCACCCTGCCAGGAGATCAATGGTCCGCAGACCTGCTTTCTCCCCCTCTCTTCTCCT
This sequence comes from Euleptes europaea, assembly GCF_029931775.1. Classification (NCBI taxonomy): domain Eukaryota; kingdom Metazoa; phylum Chordata; class Lepidosauria; order Squamata; family Sphaerodactylidae; genus Euleptes; species Euleptes europaea. The sequence goes on from NC_079332.1 coordinate 15,475,756, forward strand.
CAGAGAAGGGGATAACATGGCCAGTGGCCATGTTGGTTTAGCCAGGCGATTCTCCAGTTAGTATTTCCAAGGGAGGGCTCTTTGCATCAGGCGAGGCGTGTGGGCAAAGGGAGTGGCAGCGTCCCTCTTCCCTGCCCGCTTTCTTCCCATCCCCAATCCTGGAAGGGAGCTCGGAGGAAAGCTCCCGCCTGGCATGAGGGATCAGACCCCCCCAGGCCCCCTTCCACCCCATGAATGGGACCCTGCTGGTGTGTCCTCTTCAGCTGCGTGGCTTTTGACCCTTCCTTCCTTTCCTTCCTCCTTAGCCCTGCGAGACATGAGGCGGGATAAGGATCCATCGATCGGCACCCTGGCCCTCCATACTGTGGACGTCCTGGAGGCTATGAATGAAGGGGTCTCCCCCTGCTGGAGCCTCTGGGAAAGGCTGAGGCGGAGGTTGAGGGGCTGCTGCTCACCTGCAGAAGGTAAGCCTTGGCTGGGGCCTGGGGGGTACCCAGAGCGGAGGCTGTGTTGGATTGTGAGGGCTTTGTGAATCCCAAATCCCTGTTAAATTAGCAGAGTGCACAAAGGCTGTTGTGCGCAGAGAAGCCCATCCAAACCTGTGTGTGTGCCAGGAACAAAATTGCTAGGAGCCTTTTGTCTACTTAACTAATATACTTCATTTATTGTAGGAAATCCATTTCTGGGTAGGATATAGTTGCCTATCTATTCTAACTAACTGGGATGGAGGGAGATCCAGGACATGCGTCCTTCCCTCATGGTGGCAAGATGGAGAAGAGGTGCCAGTGTGTGTGAGGAGGTGGGGAAAGAAACAGGAAGGAAGGAAGGAAGTTTCCCGAAGAGTAGCCATCTCCATATCAAAGGGCAGTAGAGAAAAGGATGCCCCAGCGTCTTGTCCCCTCTACCTCTCTGACTCACTAGTCTTGTCCCCCTCTGGAGTCTGAGGTTGAGAGAGAGCGCAAAGTCCTTCACTTCCGACAGGCTGCACCTCTCCCCGCCTTCCAGCCCCCCACCTTCCACGGCTGAGATGAAGCACTGCCCTCGATCCTCCCAAGAGGCAGATGGCTGAAATGATGCCTGAAAAGGCCACTGCATGGATTTGGCGCATACAAAAGACCTCTCGAGGTGGTTTTTCAGGGTTCTGGGTTGCATGTGCCGAACCTGAAAATCTGTGCCTTCCCCTTTCAGACAACATGGGGACTGAGCGAATCAGGAAGAGCTCCGCGTGGCACTCCTTGACTGTAGCATCTGAAAAGGGGTAGAGACAGGCAGGCTGGGAGGAAGGGAAAATAAAGGACAGAAGAAAGAGACAGGAAAGCTGGGGAAATGAGAAAGGAAAAGTCATGGAGGGAGCCAGAAGACTGGGGGTGCCTTGAAAAGTAAGGAGGAGGAAAGGGACACTCCCCACCCCCGGGGTGACTTGAGGTTGAGATCTGCTTCTGAAACCTACAGACTCCTTCCCCGCACAAAAAGCAGGGTTGAGGGACTTATGCCCTGTAAGCTCTAGCCCTGCAGCAAAACCATAAACAGATTCCAGCAGACGGCAAGTCCACGAAAGCAGTTTTATTTGGTTAGAATCGACAGGTTTCAGAAGCCCTATTCAAAAGGACACTAGTAAGGGGCAAAGGCAAGGTGCAGAGCATATATGGAAAAGCAACAGGAGATAACTGGTAACCTAGACAACCCCCCTCCCAGAGGCAGGAAGGAGCACTTGGCAATTCCCACAGTATGGGAATTTATGAAGACTAAACACGGGGCACAGATTGGCCTTGAACAGAACAGCACAACAGCACCTGGGAGCAGCACAAGCGCCCTACCGCATACCATTCCCCTGGCTTGCTCTTGACACCCCCCCCCCAGTTCTAATGCTGGTAGCTGATCGCCGTGACAAATGGGTTCTTGTCCTTGCAAAATTAGAACTTCAGCTGCTAGATCCAATTCTCTGCCCTTGGACAGAGATTTCAGGTAGCCCAGGGCAATCCTTTTTCTCTCCATAGAGGCCACACACACACACACACCAGCGCTGTGTGACCATTCAGATTCTCCGCCCACCCTGTTATAACACTGGAGTCACAAAACATCCTTCAAGCTCAACTTTTGAAAAGACCTCTGGGTATTTGTGGACACCTCCAATGACCCCACCCTCCCTTCCTGAAAGGCAGGCTGAGCCGAGGGTGATTCTCTTCTGTTCTTGAAGAAAACAAAAAATAAAACCAACTTGAGATAGGGATGAAGACCTCCCTTGACCCCCTTTCCAAAAGTCCTCCTCCCGGGAGCCCCTCCCTGCTGTTTCCAGCACTGGCCATTCTCTTCTGCAGGGGACGGGCCCCCGTGCAGCCATCCACACTTGAACAGGGATGCTCAGGAAACAATCTTTGTTGGGGTTCTCGTTGTTGTTTTGGAGGGAGGAACGGGTTGTGAAAGGTCTATTCCCAGAGGACCACGTCATGTGGAAACGTGAAAAAACCCACCCCAGTTGGGTGGCTGAAAGGCGGGGAACCCTTGATGTCAAAGCAGCCCTGTTCTCTGGATCGCAGCGCACATCGCTGAGTGCAACAGGCTGAGATGCTTCCACGTGGCAATGATTCTCCACATTGCTTTCTTCACATGCTCACCGGCAGTGGAACGCCCACGCGTGCTCCACGACATCTCCTCAAGGCGTCTCCAGTGATGCTCGGGGAGCGGAGACTAGCTGCTCGGTGGAGAGGTTGTAATTCAAATCCAGCTACAGATCCCTCTCCATCTTTCTCACCTCTAGATGTCTGAAGCCACTCTCTGCCCAGGGACAGGTAAACCATTCGAACGAGGATTGGGGAGGCAGCGCTCAGAAGATCCATGAGCAGGAAAGTATGGGGGATCTGTAAATATTTTGTAAATTATCCCAGTTTAAAAAAAAAATCATAAAAGCCAAAAAAAAAAAAACCTCTTTTAGACTCTATTAGTTCATTAAGTTATTTGTTGTTAATAGAAAATTATCCCAGTAAAAAAAAAAAAAAATCATAAAAGCCAAAAAAAAAAAACTCCAGGGAGGGAGGGAGGGAGGGAAGGGAGGGAAAGGAAAAGAGGGAAGGATTGGAAGGAAATCCAGGGTTGCCAGGTCTCCAGGGAGGGAGGGAGGGAGGGAAGGGAAATAAAAGAAGGGAGTCTAGGAAGGAAAACCAGGGTTGCCAGGTCTCTAGGGAGGGAGGGAGGGAGGTATGAAACGGTAAGAAAAGAAGGAAGGATAGGAAGGAAAGCCAGGTTTGCCAGGTCTCCAGGCAGGGAGGGAGGAAGGGAAGGGAAAGAAAAGAAGGAAGGCTGGGAAGGGAAGCCAGGGCTGCCAGGTCCCCAGGTGTCAGGCCTCAGCCAGTCGATGCGTTCCTGGCAATAACTTTCCTCCAGACGATGCAGTGAGGTAAAAGTTTATTTCAGAAGAACAGCGATTTCAGCAGGTCAAAAGGCTTAAGGCTAGCATACAGGTATGGGGGAATACTGAAACATATATAGGGTGGATACAATGGGGTTGATTGGATTATTGGAAACAAAGACACAATACCGAAGCTAACTACCGGTGAAGACTTGAGCAAAAGTATTCAGAGTTAAACGGATGCGTTCAGTGGCTGATCTCCCCGGGCTCCCAGTATTGTTCTGCGGGACCCGGTATCAGATCGGCCATTACCGGGGCGGGTCTCCATTGAGCTGCAGATCTTGGGCAGGAGACCAGGTGCAAACGGGGAGGGACGGAGTGCAAAAGGACTCCATTTTGACCGTGGGGGAAACCATCTTGTTTCTATCCGGGGCCGGCGGAGAGCCTATCTGGCATCTTGCCTCCCCAAAGACCCCCTTCTCCGATTCCCAGGTTTGTCGGGACAACTCTGGTGAAATTCAGGGACGAGGAGGGCGGCGTTTACATGTACCGCGGAAACCCATTCGTCATGGCTGGAGTTTAGGTGTTTCCAGTGGACAAGTACTCCAGCTGACCCCTTTGCAGTCTGGAATCCAGCACCTTAGAAATTTCAAAGTGTTGTTCTCCCTGAACCATAATAGGGGTTGCAGCCGGGGGATCAGGATGCCAATCGCGGGCAGGGAGAAAGGGCTTTAAAAGGCTTACGTGGAATACCGGGTGTACCCCCTGCAAAGTCTTAGGAAGGTCTAGTTCAGCAGTGACCTCATTAATGACCCAAGATATTGGAAACGGATCCACATATTTTCGGCACAATTTCTTACATGGGCGCAATGATCTTAAATTCTTTGTGGAGAGGTAGACCTTCTCTCCGACCTTCAGGTCCCATTGGGGCGCCCTGTGTTTGTCTGCCTGCGCCTTGTATCTTTCCTTAGCTTGGTCTAATTGCTTCACTAACCAGGGCCAAGTATTCCGTACGGTATTAGCCCATGCGGAGACTTCCGGGGGGTCCCCCTCCCGGCGGGAGAGGAACAGTTCCAAAGGATCGAACTCCACCCCATAAACTGCTTCGAACGGACTCAAGCCAGTTGCGGAGTGTACAAAGTTGTTGTAGGCATACTCTGCCAACGGTAGCAGGTCAACCCAATTGTCCTGGTGGTAGTTAGAAAAGCAACGGAAGTAGCATTCGATCACGGCGTTAACCCTTTCGGTCTGCCCATCCGTCTGCGGGTGATAGGCAGAGGATAGACCTGATCCACCCCAACCAGCCCCAGGAATGCCTTCCAAAATTTAGAAATGAAGACTGAGCCCCTATCGCTCACGATCTTCCGTGGAAATCCGTGTAGACGGAAGACCTGCTGCACGCACAGACGGGCCAATTTGTGGGCAGAGGACATTCCTTCGCAAGGTATGAGGTGAACCTGTTTTGAAAATAGGTCAGTGATCACCAACAGTACAGACTTCCTCTGGCTAGGAGGGAGGCTAGTGATAAAATCCATGCCGATTACTCGCCAGGGTGCCTCTGGAGTTTCTAGGGGTTTCAACAATCCGGGGGGTTTTCCCATCAGGCGTTTATTGGTGGCGCACGCAGGGCAGGACCTAATAAACCCGTCGATGTCCTGGCACATCCCTGGCCACCAGAAGCAGCGTCGCACTAGGTGCAGGGTCTTAACAAAACCAAAATGCCCCCCTTCCTTGGAGCTGTGGCTCCACTCCAGTACCTCTCGGCGCAGTTTCTGGGGAACATAAGTTTTTCCCTCCGGAGTGCCATTCTCCCCCTGCCCCAGGAGCTTTTCCCCTCGTTCCTCCTGAAGAGCGTCCTCCCACCTAGCATGAGTGGCCTTGGGAAGATCCCCTGGGATCGTTAGGGGGTGGGGGATAGAGGCCGCCTCCCCGTGTGGGAGATACGGGGCAGCCGGTGGGGCCACCGCACGGGTTTGGGCTCGGGTCAGAACCCCTGCACTTGCCCCTTCAGGGTCCAAGCCAAGGTGTTCCGGGGCGAAAAGGGAACCTACCGGCCGCTCGACTCTACAATCGTACTGTGGTATGCGGGAGAGTCCGTCCGCCAGACTGTTCTCTTTTCCGGGGACATGCTTAATAGTGAAGCGGAACTTTGAAAAGAAGTCCGCCCACCTAAGCTGCTTGGCAGAAAGCTTCCTCTGCCCCAGAATGGCTTCCAGGTTGCGGTGGTCCGTCCAGACCTCGAATGGTTCCGCTGCCCCCTCCAGGAAATGACGCCAGTCTGTGAGGGCGTGCTTAATCGCCATGGCCTCCTTCTCTCCGATCGGCCAGTTAAGCTCGGGCCTGGAGAATTTTTTTGAAAAGTACACACATGGTTTGAGCTCCCCTTGCTCATTTCTCTGGAGGAGCGCTCCCCCCATGGCTTTGTCAGAAGCATCTACCTGGAGGGTAAACGGGCGAGCACAGTCCGGGTGGGCCAGAACGGGCTCCGAAGTAAAGCGGCTTTTCAGAACATCAACCCTGTGCGTACTTTTCAGAAAAATTCTCCGGGCCTGAGCTTAACTGGCTGATCGGAGAGAAGGAGGCCATGGCTATTAAGCACGCCCTCACGGACTGGCGTCAATTCCTGGAGGGGGCAATGGAACCATTCGAGGTCTGGACGGACCACCGCAACCTGGAAGCCATTTTGGGGCAGAGGAAGCTTTCTGCCAAGCAGCTTAGGTGGGCGGACTTCTTTTCAAAGTTCCGCTTCACTATTAAGCATGTCCCCGGAAAAGAGAATAGTCTGGCGGACGGACTCTCCTGCATGCCACAGTACGATTGTAGAGTCGAGCAGCCGGTAGGTTCCCTTTTCGCCCCGGAACACCTTGGCTTGGACCCGGAAGGGGCAAGCGCAGGGGTTCTGACCCGAGCCCAAACCCGTGCGGTGGCCCCACCGGCTGCCCCGGATCTCCCACACGGGAAGGCGGCCTCTATCCCCCACCCCCTAGCGATCCCAGGGGATCTTCCCAAGGCCACTCATGCTAGGTGGGAGGACGCTCTTCAGGAGGAACGAGGGGAAAAGCTCCTGGGGCAGGGGGAGAATGGCACTCCGGAGGGAAAAACTTATGTTCCCCAGAAACTGCGCCGAGAGGTACTGGAGTGGAGCCACAGCTCCAAGGAAGGGGGGCATTTTGGTTTTGTTAAGACCCTGCACCTAGTGCGACGCTGCTTCTGGTGGCCAGGGATGTGCCAGGACATCGACGGGTTTATTAGGTCCTGCCCTGCGTGCGCCACCAATAAACGCCTGATGGGAAAACCCCCCGGATTGTTGAAACCCCTAGAAACTCCAGAGGCACCCTGGCGAGTAATCGGCATGGATTTTATCACTAGCCTCCCTCCTAGCCAGAGGAAGTCTGTACTGTTGGTGATCACTGACCTATTTTCAAAACAGGTTCACCTCATACCTTGCGAAGGAATGTCCTCTGCCCACAAATTGGCCCGTCTGTGCGTGCAGCAGGTCTTCCGTCTACACGGATTTCCACGGAAGATCGTGAGCGATAGGGGCTCAGTCTTCATTTCTAAATTTTGGAAGGCATTCCTGGGGCTGGTTGGGGTGGATCAGGTCTATCCTCTGCCTATCACCCGCAGACGGATGGGCAGACCGAAAGGGTTAACGCCGTGATCGAATGCTACTTCCGTTGCTTTTCTAACTACCACCAGGACAATTGGGTTGACCTGCTACCGTTGGCAGAGTATGCCTACAACAACTTTGTACACTCCGCAACTGGCTTGAGTCCGTTCGAAGCAGTTTATGGGGTGGAGTTCGATCCTTTGGAACTGTTCCTCTCCCGCCGGGAGGGGGACCCCCCGGAAGTCTCCGCATGGGCTAATACCGTACGGAATACTTGGCCCTGGTTAGTGAAGCAATTAGACCAAGCTAAGGAAAGATACAAGGCGCAGGCAGACAAACACAGGGCGCCCCAATGGGACCTGAAGGTCGGAGAGAAGGTCTACCTCTCCACAAAGAATTTAAGGTCGTTGCGCCCATGTAAGAAATTGTGCCAAAAATATGTGGGTCCGTTTCCAATATCTTGGGTCATTAATGAGGTCACTGCTGAACTAGACCTTCCTAAGACTTTGCAGGGGGTACACCCGGTATTCCACGTAAGCCTTTTAAAGCCCTTTCTCCCTGCCCGCGATTGGCATCCTGATCCCCCGGCTGCAACCCCTATTATGGTTCAGGGAGAACAACACTTTGAAATTTCTAAGGTGCTGGATTCCAGACTGCAAAGGGGTCAGCTGGAGTACTTGTCCACTGGAAACACCTAAACTCTAGCCATGACGAATGGGTTTCCGCGGTACATGTAAACGCCGCCCTCCTCATCGCTGAATTTCACCAGAGTTGTCCCGACAAACCTGGGAATCGGAGAAGGGGGTCTTTGGGGAGGCAAGATGTCAGATAGGCTCTCCGCCGGCCCCGGATAGAAACAAGATGGTTTCCCCCACGGTCAAAATGGAGTCCTTTTGCACTCCGTCCCTCCCCGTTTGCACCTGGTCTCCTGCCCAAGATCTGCAGCTCAATGGAGACCCGCCCCAGTAATGGCCGATCTGATACCGGGTCCCGCAGAACAATACTGGGAGCCCGGGAAGATCAGCCACTTAAAGCAAGCGTTTAACTCGGAATACTTTTGCTCAAGTCTTCACCGGTAGTTAGCTTCGGTATTGTGTCTTTGTTTCCAATAATCCAATCAACCCCATTGTATCCACCCTATATATGTTTCAATATTCCCCCATAACTGTATGCTAGCCTTAAGTCTTTTGACATGCTGAAATCGCTGTTCTTCTGAAATAAACTTTTACCTCGCTGCATCGTCTGGAGGAAAGTTATTGCCAGGAACGCATCGACTTGCTGAGGCCTGGAAGAAGTTAAGCCAGAGTTTCTAGGTCTCCAGGGAGGGAGGGAGGGAGGGAAGGGAAAGAAAAAGAAGGAAGTCTAGTAAGGAAAGCCAGGGTTTCCAGGTCCCCAGGGAGGGAGGGAGGGAGGGAGGGAAGGGATAGGAAAAGAAAGCTCTAATAAGTGAAAATAATGGAGTAGACCTATAGACTTGCCAGGTCCCCCTTCCAACCGGGGGGTGGGTGCGGGGGGACTTACCGGGACCAAAGAGAGGCCTAGGCCAGATGGAACTGAGGTCACCGTGTTGCTGGCGACACCTGCGTAGGCGTCCTTTTGCTCCCGGTAAGTCCACCCGCTGGCCAGCTGATTGACGGCTGGGGGAGGGTCCCCGGGGCGGGGTTTACCCCGCCTCTGGTGGGGGCCTGGCAACCCAAGTAGGAGATGTAAACTCCGCCCTCAGAAAGCTTGGGGCAGGACCCCTCAGGGTGCTTCTGTAAATACTTCTTTGTAAATCGTTTCTGTGATTATTTTAGCCCATAGTTGTCACCTTGTTCCTCTCCTTTTTCTTCCTCCTCCTCCTCTTCTCGATGTTGCTTTTGTTTTAGTCCTTGGGGGTTTTTTTTGCATCTCCTTGCAAGCAGGTCACCCTGTGAAACGGCTCCCTCCCCTCCGCAGAATGACAGACCTTCCCCCCTTGAGAAAGAGATCCTAGTCCTCTCTTCCCCCACCCCACCCAGACTCCTGTTGCAGCCACCCCAAAGAGTTGTTGGAGCCCCCAGGAGAGCCCCCCCTCCAAAGGAAGGAGCAGCAGGCTGAAGGAACAGAATGGGGGAGGCTGTTGAGGAACGCTTGAGCGGGAGCCAAGAGTCTCGCACCGAAGGTGCTGGGTGGCTTGAAGCCCTTATCTCAGGGAGATGCCCAAGAGACTCGTCCCACCCTTTTTACTCCCAGGGAGATTTCTGTTCTCTGTGTTGTGGGGATTGGGGCCCTTCCTGGCTTTTTTCCTTCTTTGTGTCAGTCAGATGCGGGTGTCTGGGACCAGCTGCCAGAGGAGAGCAACGAGACGGGCCGGCAGGCACCTCCGTGGCCGGCCGAGGATCTCACCAGCTCCATCGATGACCAGGTACCCCCCAGGGCCAAAGGGTCTCCTTCCCTTCCTCCCTCGCCCCTCCCTTTCCCTGCTGGGTCTTGCAGGGCTAGCCAGCAGACAAGGAAACCTCTCTTGGCCAAGTGGCTGTCTGGTTCCTCGGATGACATCTGCGAGGAGAGTGGCCAGAACAGGGGTGGGGAACCTTTTCCTCTCCAAGGGCCATTTGGATATTTATAACATCATTTGCAGGCCACACAAAATTATCACCTTAAAAATTAGCCGACCAAGCCCCAAGCAGGCAACTGCCCTAGATGGCACCACCACCCCGCGTGGACAAGCAGGCAGGCATCCAACCAGTGGTGCACTCCCCCTCCTGGAGGCACAGGATGGTCTGTTGAACCAGCCGGGCATAGCCATACAGCTGCATGCCAGAGTTGGTCCTGCTCTTCATGGTTGGGGCCGGATTCTACAGCCGGCTCCTGCTACCTCTGCCTGCAGGGATTAAATGAGGACACACTGGCTGAGAACTTGCAACACCCCCCCCCGTGCATTCTCGCCCTGCCCCTTTAACCCCTCTAGTGTCACCACTTCCATCCCCAGCCTTCTTGTAGTAGAGAGGGAATATGTTTCTCCATGGCCCGGGTGGGAAATGGTCAACACAGTTTCATGGGCGGTCCTAGCAGCTCCATAGCTAACGATTCTTCTGCAAGGGGGGGAAAGGTTCCTTTTCTTGGCAAAACAAACTCACATCCGCCTTGAACAGAGGCTATTACTGCCTGCAGGAGGGGGCGGATCACCAGTCTTAGATCCTTCTGAGTTAGAGATCTGCCAGGACCCACAAAGGGCCAGACCAAATGATTTCATGGGCCTTCAACGGCCCACGGGCCTGACGTTCCCCACCTTTGGGCTAGAAGGAAAGGCCAAGCGGAGGGGGAAGAACAGCAAGCCACAGGAGCCAAAGTCCCCCCCCCAGCCAGGTGACTGGGTGCCAGGCTCAGCCAAGTGCTTAGGCAACACTGCCCTCTGGTGCTCAGCATGCCCAGTGCCTCGAGGGAAGGGGGGATGGACCACCCTTTCAACACGCTGCTTGCCGAGGGTTTTTCTCTCGGTGCTGAGGGGTCGCACCCCCTCCGGGCAAGAGAGATCCTCTCCTGCCTTCCTGGATTCCCACCAGCACTGCTCGGCAGGCCTCAGCTGAGACACAGGGGCTTCCGAGGGATCTCCCCCGCCCGTCTTTCCTGCCCGGGGCCGAGGGAGGGACGGCCCCTTCCCACAGAGGGCAGGGCTCGTGTTCAAGAGGCCTGGCTTGAAATCCTCGAGCCAAGGAGGTCTTGGCCAACCCCTTTCACCAAGAGCTCTGTGGGAGACGGAGGCACAACAGCCGCCTTGAAGCTTCGAGCGCCTTAAAGATGGGGGGAAGGGGGGTTGCTTTGGCATCGGTCGGTGTGGGTCAGGACCCCGGTTGTCAGGCGGGGGAAGCGGGCATCATCAAGGTGCACGTTGCGTGTGCCTGTTGACGTCTTTATTTCGTTTTTATGCCTCTTCCCTTCTGCAAAGAGCTGGAAGTGGTTTTCCAGGATGAAGAGTGACAGCAATTGAAATGGGTGTTTGGTGCCTCCCGAAAGACTAGGGTCCCGACAGGGACCCCAGAGATGGTTAGAGGATGAAATGAGGAAACCCCCGTTGGTCATCCTGCATTTCTCGAAGCGAGAGAGGAGACTGATGTGGTGCATTGACAAAGAGGAAACCCCAGCCCTTCCGCTCCTTTCCTGACAGGGATCGCCCGCTGAAGAGGACAGCCATGCCCCGGACCACCCTTGGACTTCTGAGGAAGGGGCGAAAGGCCTGAAGGGAGGCGGCCTTCCCAATTCCCTGCAGCCGCAGAATCCTGAACACCTGGAGGTGAGTGAAGGAGGGGCACATCCCCCACTCCTGAACCCCCCCCCCCGACCAGGAATGGGCCAAGTGATCTCTGGCGCATGGTGGAGAGGGCTTCCCACTGTGACTATGCGCCAAAAGAAAGCCGACCGGCCAGGGGATGGGGCTTCTTAAGGTAGGAGCCCTGTTAGCAGCAAAGAGGGAATCTCGTGAGGCCTGTGGTGTCTCTGTGTGGGGTAGGATGTAGTTTGGGAAGGGGACACATTTGTCCAGGAGCCGGCCAGTCTGTGTTGCACCTTTGCAAAGAGGGAGCCATGGGAACCTGTTTCAGAGAACCTGCTCCCCTGTTCCCTCTCTGGCCTCTTCTTTCCTCCGTTGGGCTCGGGAGCATCTTCCATTCGCTGGACTTGCTACACCGGCTTTGTGGCTTCCCTGGTGAGGCCAGTGGGGCCCCCTCCCTTGCCAAGGCAGGAGTCCAGAGCAGTACTGTAGCCTCAGGGGGGTCTGAGCCATAGAGTCCTGGGGGACAGTGGATAGCACTGAGGGAGGCTGGATGCTGGGGGGACGCTTCCCTTCACCTGTCTATGTTCAACTCTGGGAGCCGTTTCTCTCTCTCTCTCTCTCTCTCTCTCTCTCTCTCTCTCTCTCTCTCTCTCTCTCTCTCTCTCTCTCTCTCTCTCTCTCTCTCTCTCTCTCTCTCTCTCTGCTCCTTCCTGCCTTGTAACGCCCACCCCCAACCCTCACTTTCCCGTCTCTGCAGAGAGGTCGTGGGGCTCTTCCGGGAAGCCTCACAGATGCAGCAGAACAGCTGGAGACCCCCAGAGCAGCTGGCCGCCACGTCCCACCACATTGAAGCATGTTCCAGAGGGCCCAGTCTGTGTCGGGCCGGAGTGACCCCTGTGGAGAGGCTGATCCACCAGACTTTCTCACCTCGGGGGCAGGCATTTGGACGGACAACCCTCTGGTCCTCTCCTTCCCCCATCCCGACCACCGTATCCCAGAGCGATGCGAGCATGAACTTTGCAACAGAGACCAGAACCCAAGAACAGAGGCACCAGTGCCAAAATGCAATGAACCGAACGATGTACCTGTAAGGAGAACCCAAAACCAACAGTCATCGTGGAAAGCTGATACATAGATATTTTTCTCAGAGGACGATGACATTTAGTCCATCACATATAGAATACGTCTTAAAAGCAGAGAAGCCCTACAACTACGCAGCTTCCATATAAACTGAGGGATTTTTTTCCGGATCAGCCTGCCTTCTAGACAGTTGGAAGCTCAGTGAGTGGGAGAGAAGGAAAGGGGAGACGATCTTTGGGGGACTGAAAGTTGTACATGAGATGAAGACAGAAAGAGATCGGTCAATGGGGCGGGGGGTTTAGAGGATGCCACGGAGGAAAATCCACAGAGACAGGAAAGACTCAGAGAGGCGCTGGAAAAGGAGGGCGGTTGGCCAGAGTTGGCGGAAGCAGGAGCCAAACAGCACTGAGGATGCCTCCTAGGTGTAGCATTGGGGGGGGGGACACCTTCAATCGGCAAGGGAGACACACGCCCACCCTTTATTTCAGAGTGGGCGCAAGCTGGTCGCCCGTTTGGGGGCCGAGTAGGAATTTCCCCCCCCTCCAGCAGATTGACGCTACGCTGGACGGGGTTTTTGCCTACTCCGCTCTGAAAAGGGGTCTAAGGCAGCGGGCAACAATCATGCCTGGGCAATAGTCTTCCATGTTGGCAGTAGCAGTCTGGGTCTCGTCTCTCAAGAGGGATCGCCCCGAGCTCGGGGGAGGGTGCCAAATGGCCAGTTCCCATGGAGGGGGAGGGACGCGGGCTTTTTGCATGCAGGCCCCACCCAAGAAATCCTTGGGCATCCTTGGCAGCCCCTTTGGGGCTACCAGAGGTTTCCCTGCCACAATTCCGCGTCCCTCCCAGCTGAGAAAGAGCAGCACCCCAGGGCACCTTGAATTAATTAATCGATCTATTAATTAATTCATTATCTGTCTGGCATCATGTAAAGGAAAAGGGAATGGGTTTTTTTTCTGTGTGCATACGATTGCCCTCTTCTGTGCAAATGGCTCCTCCAATATATATCTCTGTGCATGTTTTGTTGGGGTATGTTTGGGGACAATGTTTGAAATGAGAACCTGCCAAAATAAACGTTTCACTTTATGCACCAAGCTTTCTAGAGCGTCAGCCTCCTCATTCCTGCATTTCAACCGCTGCATCCCCTCCCCAACAGGCAGACCCTTCCCCCTTTAGAACGCAGACCGCTCTGCGGAAGAAGCAGAGAAGAGCTCTTGCTGGACGCTCCATCCTGGCAGACACCCTCTCTCTTGGCCAGGCGGAGCTCAGCATCTGCTCGGAAGGGCTGCTGACAGAACAGTGATGTACCTGCCCGGCCAGTGACCCCTACTCCATGGCCAGAAGTTGGCCGAGATACCCTCCCTCTCATGAACTGCCTAAGGTCACAGAATCAGCATTGCTTACAGATGGCCATCTAGCCTCTGCTTCAAAACCTCCAGGGAAGGAGAGCTTACCACCTCCCAAGGAAGCCTGTTCCACTGAGGAACCGCTCTGACTGTTAGAAAGTTCTTCCTAATGTCTTGACAGAAACTCTTTGGATTTAATTTCAACCCTTTGGTTCTGGTCCGACCTTCTGGGGCAACAGAAAACAACTTGGCACCATCCTTTTTATGACAGCCCTTCAAGTCCTTGAAGATGGTTATCATATCCCCTCTAAGTCTTCTCTTCAGGCTAAACATACCCAGCTCCTTCAACCTTTCCTCATAGGATTTAGATGTAGATGTAGACAAGCTGGGACGTGTCCAGAGGAGGGCAACAAAGATGGCGAGGGGTCTAGAGACCAAGTCCTATGAGGAAAGGTTGAAGGAGCTGGGTATGTTTAGCCTGAAGAGGAGAAGACTGAGAGGGGATATGAAAACCAGCTTCAAGTCCTTGAAAGGCTGTTACTCCTTCAGCGTTACTCCTCTGAAGATGCCTGCCACAGCTGCTGGTGAAACATCAGGAAAGAAAATACCAAGACCACGGTCACACAGCCCGGATAACCTACAAGAACTGATAAATCAGAACATTTTCTGTCTTGACATTAGGAAGAATTTTCTAACAGTTAGAGCGGTTCCTCAGTGGAACAGGTTGCCTCGGGAGGTGGTAAGCTCTCCTTCCCTGGAGGTTTTTAAGGAGAGGTTAGATGGCCATTTGTCAGCAATGCTGATTCTGTGACCTTAGGCAGATGATGAGAGGGAGGGCATCTTGGCCATCACCTGGTCACTGGGGGTGTGGGGGGGAAGTAGTTGTGAATGTCCTGCATTGTGCAGGGGGTTGGACTAGATGACCCTGGTGGTCCCTTCCAACTCTATGATTGTATGATTTCTTCTCCAGACCCCTCACCATTTTGTTGCCCTCCTGTGGTCACGTTCCAGCTTGTCTACAGCCTTCTTAAATTGTGGTGCCCCAAACTGAGCACAGTACCCTAGGTGAGGTCTAAGAAAAACGGTGCTGTCCTTAAGGGTCAGTGGGCATTTTCCACATCGGATAGTTCTAGTGTTCTATCCTGGGAAGAAAGTGCCATTAAGTCCCAGCTCACTTTCGGCGACCCTGTGAAGTGTTTTCATGGCAAAGGTGCTTTGCCGTCGCCTACCTCTGCGTAGCAACCCTGGAACTCCTTGGTGGCCTCCCATCCAAGTTTCCACCAGGGCCAGGGTTGCCAGCCTCCAGGTACTAGCTGGAGATCTCCCGCTATTACAGCAGATCTCCCTCCGATTGAGATCAGTTCCCCTGGAGAAAATGGCCGCTTTGGCCATTGGACACTATGGCATTGAAATCCCTCCCCAAACCCCGCCCTCCTCAGACTCCGCCCCAAAAACCTCCCGCCGGTGGCAAAGAGGGACCTGGCATCCCTAACCAGGGCCAGTCCTGCTTGGCTTCTGAGATCTGGCAAGATCGGGCTAGCCTGGCCCATACCGGTCAGGGCTTGGTTCGAGTCCGCATCCTAGACATTTGCACCGAATCTCAATTCAGTCACAGCCCTGTGAGAAGGACTTTCTGAATTGTAATTCCATGTAAGGGTTAGGTATTCCTTAAAAAATAGAAGAAGAAGAAATTTGGTAGCTCTCACAATTACAGCTTCCGGGGATCTGGTTTTGTCACACTGCTTTCCATGAGTCGTCACCAGATTTTTGACATGCCCTACAGAGAGTCCGGGGCACAGAAGACCGGGGTCAAGAAGGCAGGTCCCAAGCCCACCTCTGAGATTATTTCAAGGTGTGGCCGCAAGAGGGAGCCATTTCCAAAAACTGTTTTAAGTTACACATTTTGTACAAACAAGAACAACAACACTGTTTCAAGTGGGATCGGTGCCACTCCCAACCTCCATGCATTGATTTGAAGTCTGCAATAGGGCCCTCTGGGCATATACCCCTGGGATCCCTTCCCTTCCCTCCCCGAACCCCACCCTCCTCAGGTCCCACCCCCAAATCTCCAGGAATTTCCCAATCTGCAATTAGCAAACCTTTCAGGGAAATGGCAGAGAGATGGTCTTTTTCCTGAGGGTAGGATGCCAGCCTCCAGGTGGGACCTGGGGATCCCCCGGAATTAAAGCTATTCTCCAGACTAAAGAGGTCAGTTCCCCTGGAGAAAATGGATTCTTTGGAGGGGGTGGACTCTATGGCTAGGGTTGCCAACCTCCAGGTACTAGCTGGAGATCTCCTGCTATTACAACTGATCTCCAGCCAATAGAGATCAGTTCCTCTGGAGAAAACAGCTGCTGTGGAGGGGGAAGTCTATGGCATGGCACCCCACTGAGGTCCCTCTCCTCCCCAAACCCTGCCCTCCCCAGGCTCCACCCCCAAAATCTCCAGGGATTTCCCCATCTGGAGTTGGCAGCCCTACAGAGAGGGAAGCCCTTCTCTTCCCTCCGGAGACACAAAGGTCCCTGGAGGAGAAACCACCCTGCATGCTCAGAGGAACTTCGGGAACGGAAAACGTTCCCATTATTATATACCTCCGATTCATCGTTCTGTTTCGGTAGATGCATGTGTCTGGGCTGGCACACGGCATGCCATCGTCACGTGGCTCTTGTGGCGGATGGGAAACGTGGCTCTCTGATTCCTGAGTTGCCACCAACAGGAGGCCATTCTTAACCCCAGTTCGCTCCCATTCAAGCCTTAGGCGTTGAGATCTGTTTTCCTCCCGTTTTGTGGGTTACCAAAGCAACATCGGAAGGGATGGATTCTTGAGCAGAGAACAAATCTAGAGTACCCTTGGGATGCCTGCCTTGTTAGTTGGGAGCCCAGCCCAGGTTGGACGGTGGGTCAACCGGCGCTTGGGCTAGCATCCCATCTGATGCCAGGAAAAGCTAGATCATTTATTGAACGATCAACGATACCATCTACCGTTACTACTGTTCTGCATCATTATAATGTAGTACTGTCACTATAGCACAACCCTAGTATTATATCTATAGCTCAGAGACCTGAGTCATGGCTGAGGAAATGGTATGGAAGATTTTCTCTCCCTTTCTACAGGTTGGGAGGCTTGGGGCACAGAGGAATGCCACTGGCATAGAGGAAAAGCTAGAGAGATTGGGCGGGCCAAAGGGGGGAAATCTAAAACGGGTGGTAAAAATATTGTTATAAATCGGTTCTATCATGTTAGATATTTTCGGAGGGTAGCCGTGTTCTCCTGGCCTGCTTTTCTACTGCAGACCGTCATGTCAGATCTGTGACAATAAATGTCACAGTAAAAGTACAGTAAAAGAGACGGCAGTTTGTTGGCCTTGAAGGGTCTTCAGTGGTCGGAGGCAGGTCACCTCCTCTTGCACAACCATAAAGTCGGTCCCGGTCCTATTTTTCCCTCCAAGCTGTCCTCGGATGTGTACAGACTGGTTTTTGCACTGGATTCCCCACCTCCAAAACAAAACGGCCTCCGCTTCTGGACTTCCCAAAAGCTCTTTCCCCTGATCCAAGAAGCTCTGCTGCTATCCGGGGAGGGGGGCAATATTTTTAATCAGAAAACTGCCCCCCAACGACCCTTCCTTCAGCACCAGGCCCTCCTCAGTTGACCACACGGCTTTTCCCGTTTTGCATTTCCTCCATTTCCCTGAAGCTTAACGTTGGCGATTCTGAGGACATCTTTAGCGAAACGCCAGATTCTGGAAAGGTGCAAAAGTTTTTTTGGGGGGTAGGGCTGCCAGCTCCAGGTTGGGAAATACCTGGAGTTTGGGGAGAGGAGCCTGAGGAGGGCGGGGTTTGGAGAGGGGATTTCAATGCCATAGAGTCCAATGTCCAAAGAGGTCATTTTCTCCAGGTGAACTGATCTCTATTGGCTGGAGATCAGTTGTAATAGCAGGAAATCTCCAGCTAGTATCTGGAGGTTTGCAACCCATTTTTGGGGGGACAAATAGAAGGGGGAGGCAGCCATGCCCACCCCCTCCATCACGCCTGGATCCAGCCTCCGTGGGATCCTTCAGCCTTGCATCTCAATTAGTATTCTTGCCCGGGTGAAGGAAGGGTAAAATCTCAATTTTTTTGGTTTACACTGTGTATCACAGCAGTTAAGCACATAAGCTAGAATAGCTTCAAGGGAAGGTATGTTATTCAGATTTTATGGGCACACATATTATTAAAGATACCACCATATAATAGTACCATTTCACTGAAGTATGTTAGAAATGTATGAAAAACACTTCAATGAATCACTTAAAGGGATGTATGTATAAGCTTTAAATGTCTAGGCCAGGAGGGATCTGACTCTCCTCGAAGTGGAAGAACTCAGCAAGAGTGCAAAAGTTCATTAGGAAAGAAAGGAGTTTAAAAACCATTCCAAGGATTAGATGAGACCTCTTCAGCAGGACGGAAACATGCCAAGAGGACAGTAAATTGGAAAGGGCATGCCAATGGAATTAGAAGGTATAAGGTATATCTCTCTCAGGTGTGTTATCTCTAGCAGGGTGAGCGAAACCGGGGATCTGGCCAGTTATAGAGGTTGGCATAAAAATAAAGATAGTTGCACCAATTAAGTTAATTGGTAAGGTGATAACATGAAGCCCGCGTGAGCTCGTGGGGCATGCACAAAGAGCAGACAGAGACAAAGAACTCAAAAATGTATAAATACTCCCATATGTTGCATGATGTCTTTGAAGAGTTCTATTTGACTGTCATGAGACAGACTCTTCCTGCTAGCGTAATAAAAACTCTTGCTTCTAAAGAAATAACCTGAGTGGTCCCTGTTCTTGGTGGGTCTGTGCCATTGAACGGGGTCTGGCTTTTGCATCCAACAAGGGAAGCATTTGGGGAAGAGGATGGGGAGGAATTGTTAGGGTCAAGTCTCCCAGAGGGACATCCATCCACAGAATTCACCACTAGCTCCAAGCCGGTGAATTTGCCTCCCCTACTGGGATGTTGTTTTTTTTACAAGCCTCCTAAGCCGATGGACATCTTGGCTAGGAAGCTGAAGTTGGTTCCCAGTTCCCAGTTCCTTCCCCATCCCTCCCCCCCGCTCTGTGCCTTTGACTAAGGGGCCTGTTGCGCTTGAGTATTGCTTCACCGGAGCGACGTGATGGTGAATCAGTTCGAATGCAAACACTGAGGGAGTTACCGCACTTTGTATTCCCAGCGATGTATTAAGAGTTTGAAAATGTTATAAAAAAACATCGCTTTCAAAGGGTTTTTGGATACCACGGCTAATAAATGGATGGAAGACGTCTTCACAGCTAAAGGGGCCAAACAAAGTGCAAACAGTATTTTTTATAACGTTTTCAAACTCTTAATACATCGCTGGGAATACAAGTGCTGTAACCCCCTAAATGCTCACCCTTCTATCGTTGCAAGCCTTTTTCTTCTTGCTAGACTAAATGTAACCTTGCTATGGCTATGCAAGGTGGAGACACAAACCTAACCCTGTTCTCCTGGTTCAAAGGATTCTCTAGCCCACTGTGTTCCTGGAATGCCCTTTTTATGAGGATCTAAGATCCAAGTCATATTTTCCTCTGTGTCTGAGTTACTAGGCAGACTTTGTTTTACGGGGTAGCTTGCCATTGCCTTCCCCAGTCATCAACGCTTTATCCCCAGCAAGCTGGGTACTCATTTTACCTTGGAAGGATGGAAGGCTGAGTCAACCTTGAGCCGGCTACCTGAAAATGACTTCCATAAAGATCGAACTCAGGTTGTGAGCAGAGCTTGGATTGCAGTACGGCAGTTTACCACTCTGCCTTGGGGCTCTACCTCTGCTTGTGTGTGTGTGTAAAGTGTGTGTAAAGTGCCTTCAAGTCGCAGCTGACTTATGGCGACCCCTTTTTGGGGTTTTCATGGCAAGAGACTAACAGAGGTGGTTTGCCAGTGCCTTCCTCTGCACAGCAACCCTGGACTTCCTTGGTGGTCTCCCATCCAAATACTAGCTAGGGCTGACCCTGCTTCGCTTCTGAGATCTGGCGAGATCAGGCTAGCCTGGCCCATCCAGGTCAGGGCAGAGCTTGTAACCTCTGCTTACAAACCTCCAAAGAAGGAGAGCTCACCACCTCCCGAGGAAGCCTGTTCCACTGAGGAACCCCTCTAACCGGCAGAAACGTCTTCCTAATGTTTCGCCGGAAACCCTTTTGATTTAATTTTAACCCGTTGGTTCTTGTCTGACTTTCTGGGGCAACAGAAAACAACTCAGACCAGAAAACAACTCAGGCCAGGCCCAGAACGGTCTTTAACGCCAACCAACAAGATATTTTTATTTCTTAAATAGCAATACTATTTTATTTATGAACGGAACCCCAAATTACTTCAGTGACTAATAAAATGTAGAGCTGCCTGATTGAAACCGCTTAAAATTTCTAGCCCAGCTACTGGGCTAGAAACATCTGCATGGGAAATCCAGATCGCAGGCTGAAATGCCCAGAAAGATCGGAACAGGATTATCTGCCAACCTCCTGAATTCTGAAGCCCAGTATGAGCACATTTCAAAATTGATTTTCCATTTTCCTCACAATGACGTGCATTACTGCAAACATCGAACTATCTTGTCTTTAAATGAGACATTCAGGTCAATTTATTCATGCACTTTTATTTAAAATATTTCCACCATGCCTTTTCAACAGACTTGATCTTCGGGGGGGACGGGGACGGACATACAATGATTCATAAAATCCAGCCCTGGTTCAAACAGGTCGTGACACATACCCACTAACTGAAACAGTCCAGATGAGCCCGAGAATAAAATTATATACACCCAAAAAGACTCCACGTGATGGTACGCGAGCGTTTCTGCGTGGAAATTGTGAAGGTCAAATACTTTTGTTCCTGCAACCCAACTGAAGCCAGGATTAGCAAAATAAATTGTTACACGGACACAAATGAGAAAAGTCAACAGTAACTCAACTATGGCTCCAGTGGGTGATTTGGCACAAGCTGTAACGCATTTGGCATTTGAATCTCAGCCTGGGAAAGGCATCTTGATTTTCTCCTGCTGGATAAGGTAGACAGGAGAGAGTCCTCCCCGAAAGCCCCTTCGAACGCTGAGATGATAGACTGCCGGAACGTCTTCTGCCCTACAAACACATAGAGGATTGGGTTGATGCAGCTGTTGAAGAACGCCAGGCTTGACGCCAAAGGGATCCCTATGGACAGAGCCACTTTGAGCTCATGACTGGAAGACGCTTTGAACATTTCCAGCAAAGAGAAGACGTGGTAAGGGAAATAGCACAGGAAGAACGACCCCGTTACGGCAAAGAGGATCCGGAAGGGCCTGGTGGACTTGGTCAGACGCCTCCTCTTCATCTGGAACGCAACGATGATGTAGCAAACCAGGATAATGGAGAAGGGAATGAAGAAGCCGAGCAGGAATCTGGTTATGATCATGGCTTTGTGCCTTATCTTCCAGATCCTTTGGGTCTCCTCGGAGTCGTAGTCACCGGACAGAGCAAAATTATTGTAGCAGCTGGTGGTGTTCCTTGAGTTGGTCGCCGTGTCTCGGAAAACGAGATATGGAAGACTGAGGACAAAGGCGGCGATCCATGCGACCGACGCAATGCTGACAGCCAGCTTGGGGGTCCGGTAGTTTCTGGACCACACCGGGGAGACTACCGAAGTGCACCGGTCCATGCTGATGACCATCAAGAGGAAGACGCTGGTGAACATGTTCACGAAGGCAACGGTGCTGTTCAGCTTGCAGAGGACTTTCCCGAAGGGCCAGTGGAAACCCAGAGCCGTGTAGGCGATGCTGAAGGGCAGGAAGAACGTGAAGATAAAATCGGCCACCGCCAAGTTGAGGAACCACACGGTGTTCACCGTCCTCTTCATCTTGAAGCTCACAGTCCAGATGACGAGGCCGTTTCCCGTCACCCCTAGGAGACACGAGACGCCATAGACCACCATGGATAGGACGTGCATGATTCTTTGGAGATCCCGGTAGTCGTCGATGTGCCATGTGGTGTTTTCATGAGACGAGGTGGTATTGGAGAAGAAGGGCGCATCCATCTCCAGCCAAGTCTTTGACTCTTGCGGTCTTATAAACACCGTCAATGAATGAAACGTTTTAGGAAAGAAAAACACGGAAGATATTAATTCTGTGCCAGTTATTGAAATATTGTGAACGCTGGTCAAGAGGATCAAAATGAGAACAGTTTTAGCCAAGGAAAACAAGTTCTACTTGAATTCTGGCAATGTTAGCCATGGAACGATGGGAAATTATCCTAATTTAGAATGCAATTATTGCAATTTGGATATTTGTGATTAATACATTTTAACCACAAATATCCAAATTGCAATCATTTGCATTCTAAACGAGAACAATTTGCCATCGTAAATCATAATGATATACATCTTTTCTAGAGGCCTGTCGTGTTTCCAGTTGATGATTTTGGGGATTTGTCTAGCCCGTAAATTGCTATTCTGGTCCAGAGTTTCAGCTAATGGCAGAAACAAACGCAATTTATTTATAACTACTGCTACAAAAAAGAAAAGAAAAGAAAATTGCCCCAAATCTTTCCTCATCATCCTTCCCGGCTATTGCCAAAAATAACCCCAGATGCTCTCAAACTTCTATGTTTTTATTCCTTGGCAGCAAATGTCAGTGGATAAGCAAAAGTCAGAAGGACTCACCGGGAGAAATGCCTTTGGTCTTCTAATTCTCCTTGCTATGTCTTTTTAACACAGACTGTCAAGATGACTTACAGAGAGCTTCACCAAGGGTGATTCACACTGGCCTAACCTTTTCCCTTCTTTCCGCGGCTTTGAGTTTAAGGGGAATTCAGAGAATCTAATTTATTCCGGCCTCTTGTTCCTCAATGTGTTCTGTGTTGAATTTGACCCTTTGGGTACTTCTCCCAACGGAGGCGAGGCCTTTCCAAGGATGACCCCATGCCTCTTGGACAGCCTTTCCCAAGACGTCCATCTGGCTTAGGGTTCCCCAACCTTTTAAAGCCTGTGAGCACCTTTGGGATCCTGAGACTGGGTGGTGGGCGCCCACACAGAGGAATACCCAAGTGCAGGGGTAAAGAGGAGTAATTAATATATATATATATATATATATTGGGAAAGAGAAAGTGAGCGGGAGAATAAAACCCACACTTGGTGCCTGCTTAAATCCGCACAACCAATTAGTACCCCATTGGCCAATTAAAACCCACTTTCTAAAAAACACTGGGCAGGTGCCCGGAAAGGTGCCAGTGGGTGCCATGGAGCCCAGGGGTGCCATGTTGGGGACTCCCCCGCCACAATCAAGCTGGTTTTTGGATGGGATACCAATGTAAGGTGAAAGCTCCAGAAGGAAAGAAGGCAAACCCACGTAATCTATAAAAAGGAGGATCCAGCGGCACCGTAGAGACCAGCCAAGTGTATTATAGAAGAAGCATTCGTGAGCCAGAAATCACCCAAGGCTCTGCTCGAATACACGTTAGTCTTTTAAAGTGGCCCTGGATGCCTGATTTAGTTTGCCGCCACGGATGAAGACGTGTTCAGAAAACTAAAACGAGGGTTAGAGCGTCGTAGCGGTCAGAGCGTCAGGTGAGGTTCCGGGAGATCCAGGTTCGAATCCCCCCATCCTGCCCCGGAAGCTCGCTCGGTGACCTAGGGCTGGTCACACAGGGTTGCTGTTGTGAGGATAAAAAGGCGGAGAGGCCAATGATGCAGGTCACTTTTTCGGTTCTCCGTGGGGAGAAAAACGGGGTATCGATGGAGAGAATAACTAACTACACATTTTAACTGAGTTCACATTAGTGCAACATGATAGACAAGTCAGTAATACAGTTAACAGCAATAGCATAAGCTAATATTTAGCTTGGATAGGAGACGACTGAGAGGGGATATGATCACCATCTTCAAGGACTTGAAGGGCTGTCATATAGAGGAGGGTGCCAAGTTGTTGCCCCAGGTCGGACCAGAACCAATGAGTTGAAATTAAATCAAAAGAGTTTCCATCTAGACATTAGGAAGAACTTCCTGACAGTCAGAGCGGCTCCTCAGTGGAACAGGCTTCCTCGGGAGGTGGCGAACGCTCCTTCCCTGGAGGTTTTGAAGCAGAGGCTAGGTGGCCATCTGTCAGCAAGGCTGATTCGATGACCTTCGGCAGATCATGAGATGGGGGGCAGGAAGGGTTGTGCCAGTGTTTGGCTCTCGCGGCCCTTTCTTGCATGCCCAGGGTAATGCCAGTCGCCACTTTGGAGTCAGGGAGCAATTTTCCTCCGGGCCAGATTGGCCAGGGATCCTGAAGGGTTTTTGTTGTCATGTTCGGGCACGGAGCAGGGGTCACTGGGGGTCTGTGTGGGGGAAGGAGTTGAGAATTTCCTGCATTGCAAATTCCCTGCATTGTGCAGGGGGTTGGACTAGATGACCCCGGGGGGTCCCTTCCATCACTATGGTTCTATAATTACGTCGCTGCTGAAACATGAATAAGACCACTAAAATTGATTAGCAAAAATTAGAAACATCCTTTAAAAAAAAACTAATCGAAGGACAACAGCAATAAAGCCGGCAGGAAACAGTGAGAGATATTAGGATTTTAATATGCTTTCTTTAATGTGCTTTCTTTTTAATATGCACGTTGGGTTTTTTTTTTAAAAAAGACCTGTTAAAGGAAAGGCGCTCTGCACATGCTCATAAACTTTCCCCCCCCCTTTGGTCCTTGAAAATTGCTACGCCGGGTGGTGAGAAAACGCTCCGCACGCGCTCAGAGGCACTCTGCTCGCGCAGCCACGCGCGCCAGCTGAGCCGAGAGGCCGCTCCGGGCCAGCCAATCACGAGCGAGGCGGGGGAGAGGGCGGCCCGGGCCCCTTTCCCTTGATTGGCCGGGCTCCCGCGAGGGAGCGCGCCGATTGGCTGCGACGCGCAGGGGGGAAGCGCTGAACGTTCCATTCCCGGGCCGCCAGGCCCCCGAGCCCTTAAATCCGGGGGTCGGAGGAGGGGCGTCCTCTTGCTAAGGTCTCTCCGGCGCGTGCAGCAGGCGAGTATCGGATCCCCTCTTTTGTTCCTTTTTTGCACGCTCTTGGCCCCTTCCTCCCTCCTCTCCCTCCGGCCTTTTGCAGATTGCAACCTGGCAAGAGCCTTCCCGCATCTGCAAGCAGAAAATCAGAAGGGGCAGGTTTCCACCATCACTTAGTTGGGGGAAAGCGATTCCTGTTGAATATCCGCCTGCTCCACAGCTGTCAGAGCAGCCCTGCCAGGAAAAGCAACCGGGCTTTTGCACATTGCAACCTGGCAAGAGCCTTCCCGCATCTGCAGGGCAGAAACTCAGAAGGGACAGGTTTCCACCACCACTTAGTGGGGGGAAAGCGATTCCTGTTGAATATCCGCCTGCTCCACAGCTGTCAAAGCAACTGGGCTTTTGCAGATTGCAACCTGGCAAGAGCCTTCCCGCATCTGCATGGCAGAAACTCAGAAGGGGCAGGTTTCCACCATCACTTAGTGGGGGGAAAGCGATTCCTGTTGAATATCCGCCTGCTCCACAGCTGTCAAAGCAACCGGGCTTTTGCAGATTGCAACCTGGCAAGAGCCTTCCCGCATCTGCAGGGCAGAAAATCAGAAGGGGCAGGTTTCCACCATCACTTAGTGGGGGGAAAGCGATTCCTGTTGAATATCCGCCTGCTCCACAGCTGTCAGAGCAGCCCTGCCAGGAAAAGCAACCGGGCTTTTGCAGATTGCAACCTGGCAAGAGCCTTCCCGCATCTGCAGGGCAGAAACTCAGAAGGGACAGGTTTCCACCACCACTTAGTGGGGGGAAAGCGATTCCTGTTGAATATCCGCCTGCTCCACAGCTGTCAAAGCAACCGGGCTTTTGCAGATTGCAACCTGGCAAGAGCCTTCCCGCATCTGCATGGCAGAAACTCAGAAGGGGCAGGTTTCCGCCATCACTTAGTGGGGGGAAAAGCGATTCCTGTTGAATATCCGCCTGCTCCACAGCTGTCAGAGCAGCCCTGCCAGGAAAAGCAACCGGGCTTTTGCAGATTGCAACCTGGCAAGGGCCTTCCCGCATCTGCATGGCAGAAACTCAGAAGGGACAGGTTTCCACCATCTCTTAGTGGGGGGGAAGCGATTCCTGTTGAATATCTGCCTGCTGCACAGCTGTCAAAGCAGCCCTGCCAGGAAAAGCAACCGGGCGGGGGTCCTTGGCTGTCAAAGCGCGCCCCTCAATGGGGCTGTCTTCCTCCTAGGGCCTTTTAAAAGCAAACTGTCCAAGGGTTCCCAAAGCCCTTTTCTCAATGCACCAGAGGATCCCAGTTGGCTCAGATTCGTTAGCCCTGGGAGCCAAAATTCCCCCCTGTTGTTGTTTCCGCCAACCCTGACTCAAATGTAGACTGTCTCTGAAAGTGGAGGTTCAATTTCATTGTCAGGGCTTATAGGAGCTATTCACGGATTTGTTTAGCTCCTTTTCCAGCTATAAAAGGGAAGGGTCAAGCTGCTGCCTCCCTCCGCCCCGCCCAAGACTTTTCCCCTGGCTGTGTGCAGCTTCCAAAGGAGTGATTTTTGAAATATACATTTATGACTGTCACATGGGACCGCTAAAGTATTTCCATCATGCCATTTCAGACCTAAATTGTGCAGGGGGTTGGACTAGATGACCCTGGTGGTCCCTTCCAACTCTATGATTCTGTGAATCTGTTCGGAACCACATTCTCCCCTCCTCTGTTTTATCCTCATGACAACCCTGCGAGGTAGGTACAGCTGGAATGGTATGACTGGCCCAAGGACACCCAGCGAGCTTCCAGGGCAGAGCGGAGATTCGAACCTGCGTCTCCCAGCTCCTAAACCGACACTCTTACCACTACATCGTCCCGGACCGCTGTTTGTTTGCTGTTTTTAGAGTTTTATACCTGCTTTTATTCCTTAACAGATAAAACAACATTCTCTCTTCCCCCTATCTTATCCTCACAGCAACCCTCCTGAAACTTGAAAACTGATTTTCCTATTATCAGACGCTGACATACATGTCTCCTATAGAACGTCACAATTTGCCCTGGCTGCAAAGAAGAGGTTTTCAAGAGAGTAACTAGGAATTTTAGGCCATTTATGCATGGGAGATTTTGCCTTAGATTTGCAGCTTTCTAGATGCACATTTTCCCCATCCGAATGCTCAAAACTCTGCACGGGGGCTAATTTTTGAGTTTTGAGAACTTGGAAGGGGGAAATGTGCATCTAGAGAGCAGCAAATCCAAGGCAAAGCCTCCCATGTAGGGTTGCCTGTTGGTAGTATATAAGTGACAACAGAATGGTCAAACAATAAATATGCAAAGGTGAGCGTTGTTGAAAATATATCAAAAAAGTGCAGCAGAGTGCAAACACATGTAACAAGACACAGCTTGTATACAAAGTACAATAATGTATAAAATGCAAGCGTACACAATTGTACACAAATATACAAGTGTCCAAGACCTATAATCTTTTTAGTTCACTGTGTGAACCTGATAATGGTGCCTGCAAGGCTATCCATTTAGTTGGCTGTATAGCAAAAGTTCTTGGACATAAGGTGCTGCTGTATCAAGAGTGTAGGAATACAGGAATCCGGCAATCTTCCTGTTTCGATGATTAATCTTCCTCAGCAAAGGATGTATGATAAGGGAACATAATATAAGGGCTACTATATACCATGTGGTTCTGTCAACAATATTTTAACAGCAAAAGATTTTAAACAGCACATAATTTTAACATTTTAAATGCATTTTGAACAATTTTACACTTAAGTAGACAATAACGTTATGATATATAAAAAAGATAATACTCACACGTGGACTGCTCAGTGGCTAGTTCACTCGTCAAAGGTGAGAGAAATTCTCTAACATCATTTTTAGTGGAGGGAATACAAATAGTATTGAGGTGCAGCAACAGCTGCAAACGTTTGTAGGAAGTTAATTACCAGTGGGGGTAGATTAAAGGAGTAATACCTAAATGAAAGTTTTCCGAATCCGTAATAAAATACTCGAGGCTCCCCTAGTCCAACACTATATTGATAAAGGCCACAATGTTGGAGACATAACTTTTTTGTCATCTGGAGATATGAAAAACATAGATATAATCAGGTTGATGTCAATAGACTGCTGCTCCAACAGGAGGCTAAATTTGTCCACATATTTCAGACTCGATATCCCAAAGGATTAAATACATCTTGGGATCTATCTTGTTTCGTTTCGGTTTTACTCCTTTAATCTACCTCCATTGGTAACACTGAGCAGTCCACGTGTGAGTATTATCTTTTATGTATATCATAACGTTATTGTCTACTTAAGTGTAAACTTGTTTAAGATGCATTTAAAATGTTAAAATTATGTGCTGTTTAAAATCTTTTGCTGTTAAAATACTGTTGACAGAACCATATGGTATATAGTAGCCCTTATATTATGTTCCTTTATCATACATCCTTTGCTGAGGAAGATTAATCATCGAAACAGGAAGATTACCGGATTCCTGTATTCCTACACTCTTGATACAGGTCAAGGGAACTATACAGCAGCACCTTATGTCCAAGAACTTTTGCTATACAGCCAACTAAATGGATAGCCTTGCAGGCACCATTATTAGGTTTTCACAGTGAACTAAAAAGATTATTGGTCTTGGACACTTGTATATTTGTGTACAATTGTGTACTCTTGCATTTTATACATTGTTCTTTGTATACAAGCTGTGTCTTGTTACATGTGTTTGCACTTTGCTGCACTTTTTTTGATATATATTCAACAACGCTCACCTTTGCATATTTATTGTTGTTTGACCATTCTGTTGTCTCTTATATACAACCTCCAGGTGGCGGCTGGAGATCTCCTGCTATTGCAGCGGATCTCCAGCCGATAGAGATCAGTTCCCCCGGAGAGAAAGGCCGCTTTGGCAATTGCACTCTCTGGCATCGAAGTCCCTCCCCTTTCCAAACCCTGCAAATCTCTAGGGATTCCCCAACCCTACTCCCATGCATAAATAGCTTTAGAGAGGATAATTTTTAGTTTAAATGGCCTTCTATTGCATGGGTATCCTGTGCTAATTGTTGCGTTTAACGCTTATTTTGCATTTAATCTTTAACTTTGATGTCACCGAATTCTGTATCACAATAAGGACACTTCGTAACGGCGATACAAATAAACTTCTTCATTCACAACGACCCTGTGAGGTAGGTGAGGCTGAAAGAGAGTGTTCCTGGGAGGAGGGGTTCTGGGTCTCCCTGACCTTTGCTTCCGCGCCTATGGCACCCCGGAGCCGCTGATCCGAAGCCGCGATTTCAAAACGGGCTCGAGCTGTCGGAGGGTTGCAACCCCATGTACGGTTGCCCAGTTAATTCTGTGCAACCCTTGGCTATCCTTGAGCAGTCAATGATTAAAACAGGGCGGTTTTTGTTTGCACGGTGAAGGCCTTGGCTTTATTGCACTGGTGATTCTTCCAAGGGTCACGCTGCCTAATGGAAGTCAGCAGGCGAGAGCTGTCTCGGGTTGCCTTTCTCCGGGCTGGCGTGTGACGTACCGGCACAGGCACTAGCAAATGCATTCTTCCAAAAAGTCCATCTTTGCCCATACGAAGCCTCTCCGTTAAGATCTTCTGCAAAGGCCCTTTTTAGAGCTGGGAAAACCTCGGGGAAGAAATCCAGGAAATCGATTTCCTCCTTAGTTTTCCCCAAACTGAAAAACAGAAACGCTTTTTTTTTTAAATTATTTTTATTATTTTCTACAATTCAAAAATAAACATATCTCAACAATATATTCAGTTGTAACTACTTGTAACCAAAAAAAGCTCATTGCTATTACTGAGAATATGTTATCTATAGTATTCAATGCTATCTGCTATATATGACTTCCCCGCATCTTCTTCAGTCACTAATTCTACTGGTTAACACTTTTGCATTTCAAATTGATTTCTAATCCTTATTTTCTCTCATACAGACTTGCTTTAAGCTATCTAGACTACTTCTATAAGCAATTTCAAGGCCTACATAGTTATAATATTATCTTCGTCAAAAGTAAATCCACCGTGCCTCCCTTACACCCCAAAAATAAGCATTGTCTTAGCCATTATCTTGTTTTGGGAGGGGATCTGCCAGTCCTTCTTTATTTCCCAGTCTCCAACCCCCATTTTTCAGTATAGTAGCTGCAATTCTGGCCTCTGAAAATGTAAAAGAAGATCCCAGTTGAAAAACAGAAACGCTTATGGAATATTTTCTCTGTTGGGATGAGCGGAACATGTTTTAAAACAAGGTTTTACTCGCCGGAAATGCAACGATAAAATATTCTGCGCCGTTACAGAATGATAATTCCTATGTATACTGTAGTATACAGTAGTATACAGACTGCAGCATTATTTTCAAGGATCTGTTTTTTAAGTGGGAATGATTTTGGCAACGGCTGATACAGTTATGGCGTTTTCAATGTTACGAAGTGTAACTGGGTCTCCAGATCACAGTTCTGCTGTGGTTGTCTGAAACTGTGTATGCAAAATTTGTTTTCCTCTTTTTATTCTTTTTTCTGCCTCTCCGGTTCAGATACATGTGCTAAGGTAGCACAGGTTGGACCAGTTTACTTCCCCCCCCCCTTTCTCTCTCTTTCCCTCTCAAATATTTGGTATATTTGCAAATTTATAAAGTCCACCAATATGCCAAACAGTGCAATTTGTATATACCAACAGAGTTAAAAAGGATACTCTTTTATGTCATTAGGTTCGCTAGCAAAGTAAGTGCTGTGTGTATTTCAGATCCCCCCCCCCATATTTATGACAGTTGAAATGGTGAATGTTGTCAAGGGCTTGGCTGATTGAAATAGATTAGATTTGCAGCTGTCAGCTGTAGGTTTGAGGTTGCAAGTTGGTACTTGCAGGGGACCGAGCGTTGGAATCGTCCCGCCCCAGAGGGGTATTTTTAAAAAAGGTGCACCCCAAGGCTGAAACTTGTTCATTCTGAAGATGCTGCGTCCTGAAACCATATTTTTATCCTACCCTCGTTCGAGGAACTCAGGGGAGCCTGAAAGGGTCCGTGGCTCAGTGGTAGAGCATCTTCTTGGCATGCAGAAGGTCCCAGGTTCAATCCCCGGCATCTCCAGTTAAAGGGGACTAGACAAGTAGGCGATGTAAAAGACCCCTGCCTGAGACCCCGGAGATCTGCTGCCGGTCTGAATAGACAATACTGACTTTGATGGACCGAGGGTCTGATGCAGTATAAGGCAGCTTCATGTGTTCATGTATATCATTCACCCTGTCTCCAACAACCCTGCGAGGTAGGCTAGGCTGAGAGATGTTGATCTGCCCGTGGTGTCCTGGTGAGTTTCATATCAGGCTGGAGAACTGATCCTTGGCATCTCCAGTTCTAATAGGATGCCCTAACCACGATACCACTCTGTCCCACAATGTTAGGACAGACTGGTTATTCAGAGAATGTGGGAAAGGGCTGGGAAAAAATCCAGACGTCTGTTTGTCCAGGTGCCTAGGGTTCACCCAGATTGAGAATGAACCTTTGGATTGTTCCACCCCAACCCCGAATCCCACTATTATAACTTAATTCGTTTTACATTGTATTTTTCCGTTGCCCCTTTTAAAAAATACTCTGGGCGGTTTATAAGCTTATCCCCTCAAACTACGAAAAACAGAACAGTTTTATAAAATGACCTGTGAGTAATTGCTATGAGACAAAGCCCGAGTCCAGAGTATAAGCTTTCGAGAATCCAAGCTTATTTGCAATTAACTACTATGGTTTGTAACAAGAGGAAGAGAAGAGGTGTTTGTTCTCTACCTTTAAGGAGTCTCAAAGCAGCTTATGATCACCTTCCCTTCCTCTCCCCACAACAGACACCTTGTGAGGTAGGTGGGGCTAAGAGAGTTTGGAGAGAATTGTGACTATCCCAAGGTCACCCAGTAGGCTTCATGTGGAGGAGTGGGGAATCCAACCAGGTTCTCCAGAATAGAGTCCACTGCTCTTAACCACTACACCACCCTGGCTCATAAGTAATATCTGTACATACTTACTCATGCTTGACATACATATATATACATATATGTATATATATATATACATATATATATATACATATATATATATATATATATATATATGTATACATATATATATATATATACACACATACATATATACATACATATATATACACACACACATATATATGTATTTTATTTAATTTTATTTAATAAATAAAATTAATTTTTAATAAATAAATTTTAATTTTTAAAAGCCTGAAGACCTCCAGCATGGTGGTGTGGTTAAGAGCAGTGGTTTGGAGCAGTAGACTGGGATCTGGAGAACCGGGTTTGATTCCCCGCTCCTCCCCATGAGTGGCGGAGGCTAATCTGGTGAACGGGATTGGTTTCCCCACTCCTACGCCTGAAGCCAGCTGGGTGACCTGGGGCTAGTCACAGCTCTCTCCGCCCCACCTGCCTCACAGGGTGATGGTTGTGAGGAGGGGGAGGGAAGGGGATTGCAAGCCGGTTTGATTCTGCCTTAAGCGGTAGAGGAAGTCGGCATATAAAAATGAACTCCTCCTCCTCCTCCTCCTCCCTTGTTCTGCAAATCCTCCCTTGTAACCTTTCTTTTCTCACCCTGTGATAGAACGGAGGGGGCAAAGAGCCATGGCCGACGTCACCAACGCTGATGGCGACCGTATCAGCCCAGAGCTCTGGACCTCTCATAACGCGATGGTGGTGGAACCTTTGGACACCAACGACCCAGAGGTTAGAAGGTTGCATTGATCCTGCCGGGAGAGCTTAAAGGACGTCACCGTCACGAGAACTGGGAAGCCAAGGGCGTCGCGGGGAGGGGAGGGAGGCCGGGAAGGGATTATTGACGTCGGTACAGTGACGCCGTTCATTGAGAAATTTGTAGCCGGTTTGGCTCGAACCCTTCCCGGATTTGAACACTTCCCACTGGGGCTCCAGTGTCATTTGGTTTACTTTTCCCATTATTGGTGTAACAATTGGCTAAGAGTTTGGGGTTGAAAAAGCCCCGTTCAGATCTCATCTTGGGTATAATAGCAGTTCAGTCCTTTTAAAAAATTCCCTAAGTAGATGATCTCACACTTTATATAGAAGAATAAGAAGAAGTTTTGGTTTTTATATGCCCCTAAGTCCATAAGTAGATGATCTCACACTTTATATAGAAGAATAAGAAGAGGTTTTGGTTTTTATATGCCGACTTTCTCTACCACTGAAGGGAGAATCCAACTGGATTACAATCACCTTCCCTTCCCCTCCGCACAACAGACACCCTGGGAGGTAGGCGGGGCTGAGAGAGTTCGGAGAGAACTGTGACTAGCCCAAGGTCACCCAGCTGGCTTCATGTGGAAGAGTGGGGAATTGAACCTGGTTCTCCAGATTAGAGTCCACAGCTCATGTGGAAGAGTGGGGAATTGAACCGGTTCTCCAGATTACAGTCCGCCGCTCAGGTGGAGGAGTGGGGAAACCAGATTAGAGTCCACGGCTCATGTGGAGGAGTGGGGGATCGAACCCGGTTCTCCAGATTAGAGTCCGCTGCTCCTAACCACTACACCACGCAACCTTTGCTCCCACCCTGCTAAACAACTTTGGGGGGTTTCTTCCGGGGGGGCGGACGAGGCCATGAGAATACGTTTCCTCCTCTTGCGAAGGTGTACGAGATCATCCGGAAGGAGAAGCAGCGGCAGCGGCTCGGGCTGGAGCTGATCGCGTCGGAGAACTTTGCGAGTCGAGCGGTCCTGGAAGCCCTGGGCTCCTGTATGAACAACAAGTATTCAGAAGGCTACCCGGGGCAAAGGTGGGCCGGGAAGGGGGGCTTCTTGCGTTTTAGCCCAGGCCGTGCCGAAGAAAAATGACCTGTCTTCTCTCGCAGGGGTGGAGGCGTTGGTTTGCGGGTCCCTCCCGGCGCCCCGTTGTTCAGATGTACCTTCAGAGGACTCGCCCGCAAAAACAAAATATTTATTTCTTTAATTCATTTATACCCCGCCTTTCTCCCCAACGGGGACCCCAAGGGGGCTTACGTCATTCTCCTCTTGTATCCTCACAACAACCCTGTGAGGTAGGCTAGGCCGAGAGTGTGTGTGACTGGCCCACGGTCGCCCAGCTAGCTTCCGTGGGGATTTGAATGTTTTCTGTTCCCTTTTTAATAGTCCAAATCCAGGATCCGTTCACTTTTTATAGTCCAAATTTAATAGTTCAAATCCAGGATCCGTTCACTTTTTATAGTCCAAATTTAATAGTCCAAATCCAGGATCCGTTCATTTTTATAGTCCAAATTTAATAGTCCAAATCCAGGATCCGTTCACTTTTTATAGTCCAAATTTAATAGTCCAAATCCAGGATCCGTTCACTTTTTATAGTCCAAATTTAATAGTTCAAATCCAGGATCCGTTCACTTTTTATAGTCCAAATTTAATAGTCCAAATCCAGGATCCGTTCATTTTTATAGTCCAAATTTAATAGTCCAAATCCAGGATCCGTTCACTTTTTATAGTCCAAATTTAATAGTCCAAATCCAGGATCCGTTCACTTTTTATAGTCCAAATTTAATAGTCCAAATCCAGGATCCGTTCATTTTTATAGTCCAAATTTAATAGTCCAAATCCAGGATCCGTTCATTTTTATAGTCCAAATTTAATAGTCCAAATCCAGGATCCGTTCACTTTTTATAGTCCAAATTTAATAGTCCAAATCCAGGATCCGTTCACTTTTTATAGTCCAAATTTAATAGTTCAAATCCAGGATCCGTTCATTTTTATAGTCCAAATTTAATAGTCCAAATCCAGGATCCGTTCACTTTTTATAGTCCAAATTTAATAGTCCAAATCCAGGATCCGTTCACTTTTTATAGTCCAAATTTAATAGTCCAAATCCAGGATCCGTTCACTTTTTATAGTCCAAATTTAATAGTTCAAATCCAGGATCCGTTCATTTTTATAGTCCAAATTTAATAGTCCAAATCCAGGATCCGTTCACTTTTTATAGTCCAAATTTAATAGTCCAAATCCAGGATCCGTTCACTTTTTATAGTCCAAATTTAATAGTCCAAATCCAGGATCCGTTCACTTTTTATAGTCCAAATTTAATAGTTCAAATCCAGGATCCGTTCATTTTTATAGTCCAAATTTAATAGTCCAAATCCAGGATCCGTTCATTTTTATAGTCCAAATTTAATAGTCCAAATCCAGGATCCGTTCATTTTTATAGTCCAAATTTAATAGTCCAAATCCAGGATCCGTTCATTTTTATAGTCCAAATTTAATAGTCCAAATCCAGGATCCGTTCACTTTTTATAGTCCAAATTTAATAGTCCAAATCCAGGATCCGTTCATTTTTATAGTCCAAATTTAATAGTCCAAATCCAGGATCCGTTCATTTTTATAGTCCAAATTTAATAGTCCAAATCCAGGATCCGTTCACTTTTTATAGTCCAAATTTAATAGTCCAAATCCAGGATCCGTTCACTTTTTATAGTCCAAATTTAATAGTTCAAATCCAGGATCCGTTCACTTTTTATAGTCCAAATTTAATAGTCCAAATCCAGGATCCGTTCATTTTTATAGTCCAAATTTAATAGTCCAAATCCAGGATCCGTTCACTTTTTATAGTCCAAATTTAATAGTCCAAATCCAGGATCCGTTCACTTTTTATAGTCCAAATTTAATAGTCCAAATCCAGGATCCGTTCACTTTTTATAGTCCAAATTTAATAGTCCAAATCCAGGATCCGTTCATTTTTATAGTCCAAACTTAATAGTCCAAATCCAGGATCCGTTCATTTTTATAGTCCAAATTTAATAGTCCAAATCCAGGATCCGTTCATTTTTATAGTCCAAATTTAATAGTCCAAATCCAGGATCCGTTCACTTTTTATAGTCCAAATTTAATAGTCCAAATCCAGGTGCATCCTTTCCAAATGCATGCATAATTTGCATGGATTTAATGTGCATTATGAAATGTTTTATT
This sequence comes from Euleptes europaea, assembly GCF_029931775.1. Lineage (NCBI taxonomy): Eukaryota > Metazoa > Chordata > Lepidosauria > Squamata > Sphaerodactylidae > Euleptes > Euleptes europaea. The sequence continues at coordinate 15,511,304 of NC_079332.1, forward strand.
TACTTCATTAACATCCTGCCTTCTTCCCCCATGGGGACCCAAAGCGGCTTGCCTCGGTCTCCTCATCTCCTTTTTCTCCTCACAACAACCCTGTGAGGTAGCTTAGGCTGAGAGTACGTGACTGTCCCGAGGTCACCCAGCCAGCTTCCGTGGCAGAATGCGGAATTCGAACCTGGGTATAGACCACCTTTAAAGAAGGGACTGTAGTTCAAAGAGAAAGCACCCGCTTAGCATGCAGAAGGTCCCGGGTTCGAATCTTGCACATCTCCAGTTAAGAGGGTCAGGTGAAAGATCTTTACCTGGAAAGCCGCGGCAATGCAAGCCGCTTCATTCACCGCTTCATTTATACCCTGCTTTTCTCCCCAGTGAAGACCCAAAGCAGTTTACAACAACATTCTCCTCTCCTTCCATTTTTGTCCTCAAAACAGCCTTGTGAGGTAGGCTAGGCCGGGCTGGGGTCACCCAGCGAACCTCCATGGAAGAGCAGGGATTCGAACCTGGGTCTCCCAGATTCAGCCTGGCATAGCCCTTAGAGCAGGGGTGTCGAGCTCCATTGTTACGAGGGCTGGATATGACATAAATGTCATGCGGTCAAGCCGGGCCAGGCCTCACCAGCCCAGATCGGGACTGGGGGGGAGGCGGTTGGCTCACGTGCCGGATAAGAGCTCTCAAGGGGCCAGATCCGGCCTGCGGCCCTCATGTTTGACACCCCTGAGTTAGAGTGTCAGAGTAGGATCCGGGAGACCCTGCTGAATCTGGATCGGATGGCTCCGCACAAACAGAAATGGAGACCCTGAGTCGCTTCTGTGATATAATAAAATATAATAAAAAAACGTCCTTCTCTTTAGATACTACGGCGGGACGGAGTTTGTGGACGAACTGGAGAGGCTGTGCCAGAAGCGGGCTTTGGAGGCTTATGGGCTGGACCCTCAGAAATGGGGCGTCAACGTCCAGCCCTATTCAGGTAATCCCCAACCCAGTCTTTTCTTTTAGGCGTCCTGAGCCAGGGACAGTTTTGGCCCGTTGAACAAAACCAGAAGGGGACGGCAGGGTGGGAGGGGGTGCCCGCATTCCCCGTTTCAAGCGTGGAGAAGGACCTGCCGCCCCGTAGCCCTAAAAGCGAGGGGAACGTTTTTATGGCTCAGCGCCAGGCGTGCAGAAACTTTGGGGCAGCTGGGTCGGTCTGCAGTAGAAGAGGAATATTTCCTACATTGTGCAGGGGGTTGGACTAGGTGACCCTGGTGGTCCCTTCCAACTCTATGATCCTATGATAAAGAAAGGAAACGCAATCTGTTCTCGGTCGGTGTCCTAAATGTCGTGGGTGTGCAAAACCAACAGATAGAGAGCAGCTTCTACTTAGGAGGAGACTGTATGTTCCTTCCTCCGGCTCCTTGCGCTCAGGGTTTCCGTTCTGCCTTAGGGTCTCCCGCCAACTTTGCCGTCTACACCGCCTTGGTGGAACCCCACGGCAGAATCATGGGGCTGGATCTGCCCGACGGGGGTCACCTGACGCACGGCTTCATGACCGACAAGAAGAAGATCTCGGCCACCTCCATCTTCTTTGAATCCATGCCGTACAAGGTAAGCGGCAACCCGTGCCTGGCGATGGTGTTCCTTTCCCAGAGAGATCTGAGTTCGAGTTCTGCCCTTCCAGAAATGACCCAAAGTGTTGGATCTGAGCTCTGTTACATGAAGCACAGCTGCCAGTTAAAACAAAGCGCAGGAGAAACTCAAACCCAAATTTGGGTAATCGGGGGATATGGATTTGAGGGCACTTGGTCACTGCCTAGGTAGGGGAACTTCAGTGAATCCTCTCTCTATGCCTTCTCGTGTTCCACAATGGAAGAAAGGGAGAATATAATAAGAATGCATCTACACTCTACCTACTGGGCAACATTGCTTCTCAGGCCAGCTGGTGCCAGGAACTGTTGATGGATAAAAGATGAGAACATAAAAGCCCTGCTGGATCAGACCAAGGCCCATCAAGTCCAACAGTCTGTTCACACAGTGGCCAACCAGGTGCCTCTAGGAAGCCCACAAGCAAGGCGACTGCAGCAGCATTTATCCTGCCTGGGTTCCACAGCACCTAATACCATAGGCCTGCTCCTCTGAGACAGGAGAGAATAGGTGTGCATCATGACTAGTACCCATTTTGACTAGTAGCCATGGATAGCCCTCCATGAATATGTCCGCTCCCTTCTTCAAGCCTTCCAATTTAGCAGCCATCACCACTTCCTGGGGCAGGGAGTTCCACAACTGAACTCTGCGTTAAGAAATACTCCCTTTTATGAGTTTTGAATCTCTCACCCTCCAGCTTCAGCAGATGACCCCACGTTCTAGTATTATGAGAGAGGGAGAAAAGCTTCTTCCTGTCCACTCTCTCCATGCCATGCATAATTTTATAGACCTCTGCCATGTCTCCCCTTGCCTTCTTTCCAAGCTAAACAGCCCTAAGTGTTTCAACTGCTCCTCATAGGGCAGTTGCTCTTGTCCCTTGATCATTTTGGTTGCTCTTTTCTGCACCTTCTCAAGCTCTGCAATATCCTTTTTTGGTGTGGTGACCAGAACTCTACACGGTATTCCAAGTGTGGTCTCACCATAGATTTGTACAAGGATAGACAGCTATCTCTACACTAACAAATTAAAGTGAAGTCCAGCAGCATCTTTGAGGTTTCACAGAATTTATTCTAGCAGAGTTTTTTGTGATCCAGCTTTCACTTCATCAGATCCACGGAGTGTATCTTCATTAGGCAGATAACATGTATGCTACAAGCTGATTATCTGCAACTTTTAATATGCATGCATCTGATTAATGGACAAACACTTCATGCATCTGATGAAGTGAGCCTTTAACTTGCAAAAGCTTTCCCCCCAAAGCAGCTCATGTTGTTCTCCTCTCCTTCATTGTATCCTTGCAACGACCATGTGAGGTAGGATGGGCCGAGAATGTGTGATTGCCCAAGATCATCAGCGAGCTTCCGTGGAAGAGTGGGGGGATTCAAACGCGAGTCTCCCAGATCTTGGCCCGACACTGACACAGCATGCTGGTGGGTTGGGTTTTGAGTAAGGAGAATAATCCTCGCGCACACAAGGTACTAACGTTCAATGAAGGTGTTGTGTTGTGGGAAAAGGCCTTCTAAAGCCAGTGTATGCAACCAAAGTTCTGACCTGGTGGATTACATTACCGATACCCGGCCCTGCCTCCTTAGACCATTATCTTGCTATCTATCTGCACGAGCTGGAAGTGCTGCCCTGGTTTATTTCCCCTCTTGTCCGTGCCTCCAGGTCAACCCTGAAACGGGTTATATCAACTATGACCGATTAGAGGAGAACGCACGCCTGTTCCATCCGAAACTGATAATTGCAGGTAATAATCTGGAGAAAAGCGAATTTCTGAATTCGGAAGAGCTCTTCCGACACCCTGGAGATTCCACGGTGTGTCCTCCATGTCGGGAGAATTATTGGATAATCTAGCCTGGGGTGTCAAACGTAAGGCCCGCAGGCTGGATCCAGCCCCTTGAGAGCTCTTACCCAGCCCGCAAGCCAGCCGAGACAGCAAACCCCCATCCCCGGATCTGGGCTGGCGAGGCATGGCCCGGCCTGACCAAGCGACATTTCTATGATATCCAGCCCCTCGTAACAACTGAGTCTGACACCCCTAATCTAGCATCTCCAAAGCATCTTTGCTTCTCTCCTGCTTCTTTCTGTGGGAGAAAAAATCCGTCTTGGTTAAAATAAAGAACAGGCTGCCCCCTCATTCTTTTCCATCCGGTTAACTGTCTTGTTTTTGCCATAGGGGTCAGCTGCTACTCGCGTAACCTGGAATACGCCCGCCTGAGGAAGATCGCTGATGAGAACAGCGCGTACCTGATGGCCGACATGGCCCATATCAGTGGCTTGGTGGCCGCCGGAGTGGTGCCGTCGCCCTTCGAGCACTGCGATGTGGTCTCCACCACGACCCACAAAACCTTACGGGGGTGCCGGGCGGGCATGATCTTCTACAGGAAAGGTGAGGGTCACGGTGCAACTGAATGCCGGTTCACAGGCATGAGGCTAGACGTAGCGAATGACTGGAACAGTCACCGGAGAATTGGATGATACCCATGATTTCCATGTTTCGCTGAAGCATGTAGGAAAGGGGCTTACACCAACAACAAAGGGGGGAAAAAACCTTAACCCTAAAAACAACAGAATTAAGTACCCAAAGTTCAAGGAAAAATCAACATTCAGGGCCAAAGATTATATAATGTAAAGGTTATATCAGTATAAAATATGTATATATTGATTACTTGCTAAAGTTAATAACATATATAAGGTTCTGCAATAGCCTACCAAAGCCAGCGTGCCGTAGTGGTTAAGAGCGGTGGTTTGGAGTGGTGGACTCTGATCTGGAGAACTGGGTTCGATTCCCCACTCCTCCACATGAGCAGCGGAGGCTAATCTGGTGAACTGGATTTGTTTCCCCACCCCTACACATGAAGACTGCTAGGTGACCTTGGGCTTGTCACAGCTCTCTCAGCCCCACCTACCTCACAGGGTGTCTGTTGTGGGGAGGGGAAGGCGACTGTAAGCTGGTTTGAGTCTCCCTTAAGTGGTAGAGAAAGTCAGCATATAAAAACCAACTTTTCATATTCGTGTAAACATATACCACAAATCGACATACAATCACAGAATTAGACTTTGACCAAACCCGTTTTGACCTGGTTAGTACTTGGATGGGAGACCACCAAGGAAGTCCAGGGTTGCTACACAGAGGCAGGCAATTGCAAACCACCTCTATTTGTCTCAGCCCTGTCCTGGTGACCCAGGCTAGCCTGATCTCAGAAGCTAAGCAGGGTCAGCCTTGGTTAATATTTGGGTGGGAGCCCACCAAGGTGGTCAAAACAGTCACCATTCCAGATGACAAATGTACATGACTTTCCGAAAATCTTCATGACTGTAGGTACGCTGTGCTCTTCAAAACTTCATCTGTTTGACGCTTCCATACAAACGGGCAACTAACCCCCGTGTGTGTTTCCCTCTTAAATGAGATGTTATATTTCAGCCATAAATACAGTTGTCAAAACATCATAGTTATAAAGGTGTCTCTAAGTCTGGAGCAGTTATAAAGGGGCTTATCCTGAATCGGATCGCTGTTCCACCTTGCCCAGTACTGCCATTGATATTATTCAGCCTTTTTTTGGGGCGGGGGCGGGGAATGGAGACGGACAGACATGGGGAACGGAAGGTCGGGATTGACAGACTCGGGAGAGGGGGCAGCTTGGAGCATCATTCCAGCGACCGCTGCCTTTCTCCCGTTTTTTCCCCAGGTGCTCGGAGTGTGGACCCCAAAACTGGAAAGGAAGTCCCGTACAACTTCGAAAGCCTCATTAATCAAGCCGTGTTTCCGGGGTTGCAGGGAGGGCCTCACAACCACGCCATTGCAGGTGAGAGGGTCTCCACATTCCAGACTACAAAAACATGGCAGGGTAAAGGTTCACGGGGTCCTCCAGCAAAACCAAAAGTGGCCCGTGCACCTGTGTTATCTGGAGGAAGGTTATCATTCCCCTGTCCTGTCCTTTCATGGTTTCAGTTTTTCCCTCCTGTTAATAGCACTGCTTAAAATCTTTGGACACTCTCCCATTCTGACTGCAAGACATACCTCGGAAGCTAAGCAGGGTCGGCCCTGGTTAGTATTTGGATGGGAGACCAGCAAGGAAGTCCAGGGTCGCTACGCAGAGGAAGGCAATGGCAAACCACCTCTGTCTGTTTCTGCTCTAACCTGGATGGCCTGGGCTAGCCCTGTCTCATCAGATCTCAGATGCTAAGCAGGGTTGGGCCTGGTTACCACTTGGATTGGAGACCACCAAGGAAGTCCAGGGTTGCTTCTCAGAGGCAGGCAAGAGCAAACCACCTCTGTTTGTCTCTTGCCCTGACCTGGATGGCCCAGGCTAGCCCAATCTCATCAGATCTCAGAAGCTAAGCAGGATCAGCCCTGGTCAGCACTTGGATGGGAGACCCCCAAGGAAGTCCAGGGTTGCTACGCCGAGGCAGGCAATGGCAAACCACCTCTGAACATCTCCTGCTCACCTGGATGGCCCAGGCTAGCCTGATCTCATCAGATCTTGGAAGCTAAGCAGGGTTGGGCCTGGTTACCACTTGGATGGGAGACCACCAAGGAAGTCCAGAGTTGCTTCTCAGAGGCAGGCAAGGGCAAACCACCTCTGTTCGTCTCTTGCCCTGACCTGGATGACCCAGGCTAGCCTGATCTCGTCAGGTCTCAGAAGCTAAGTAGGGTCAGCCCTGGTTAGTACTTGGATGGGAGACCACCAAGGAAGTCCAGGGTTGCTATGCAGAGGCAGGCGATGACAAAACACCTCTGTTCCCGTCTCGCCTTGAAAACCCTACGGCGTTGCCATAAGTCAGCTGCGATTTGACAGCACTTCCCACCACCGCGTACCCCCAAATGCGTTGCCTCCGCTCTTTCCCAATCGTACTCTTTTTCTTTTGGCCAGGAATTGCCGTCGCCCTCAAGCAAGCCATGACCCCGGAATTCAAAATTTACCAGAAGCAGGTGGTCGCCAACTGCAAAGCTCTGGCGAAGGCGCTCATGGCCTTGGGGTACCACATTGTGACCGGTGAGAAGCGACCGGCGGGCGGACCGTGTATCGCTCTGGATCTTGTTTGCTGGGGGAGGGTGGAAATGCCAATAATTATCATTAGCGTTTGTAGGCTAGTTCCAGCATTCAGAGAATTTCAGATGCGTTAGCACAGGCTTGCAGGTTAGAATGGGTTAGAGGTATTATCCCCAAATTGTACAGCAGGGAACTGAACCCGGGAGGTTCTCCAGAGGTCCACCACCCTGCCCCTACATAAATAATACTTAAATGAATTCTGTCTGCAAGTTGTTCCTTTTGAAATCTGTATGATTTGAGCAGAGTACAGATCACTGTAAATATTTTGGGAGAGCCAGCTTGGTGTCGGGGTTAAGGGTGGTGGACTGTAATCCGGTGAACGGGTTCGATTCCCCACTCCTCCACATGAAGCCTGCAGGGTGACCTTGGGCCAGTCACAGTTCTCTCCGAACTCTCTCAGCCCCACCTACCTCACAAGGTGCCTGTTGCAGGGAGAGGAAGGCGATTGTAAGCTGTTTTGAAACTCCTTAAAGGTAACGAAAAGCAGGGTATAAAAACCAACTCTTTTAAGAAGGCCAATGCAATTCTGGGGTGCATCAATAGGAGTATTGTGTCTAGATCAAGGGAAGTAATACTACCACTGTAGTCTGCATTGGTCAGACCTCACTTGGAATACTGTGTCCAGTTTTGGGCTCCACAATTTAAGAAGGATGTTGACAAGTTGGAGCGTGTCCAGAGGAGAGCGACCAGAATGGTCAAAGGTCTCGAATCCATGCCCTTTGAGGAGAGACTTAGGGAGTTGGGTTTGTTTAGTCTGGAGAAGAGAAGGTTGAGGGGAGACATGATAGCCATGTTTAAATATTGGAAGGGATGTCATGTTGACGAGGGAACTAGCTTGTTCTCTGTTGCTCCAGAGACTAGGACACGGAGTAATGGATTTAAACTAAGAGAAAAGCGATTCCACCTAAGCATTAGGAAGAACGTTTTGACGGTGAGGGCTGTTGGACGGTGGAATGCGCTGCCTCGGAGGGTGGTGGAGTCCCCGTCTTTGGAGGTCTTTAAGCAGAGGCTAGATGGCCATCTGTCGGGAGTGCTTTGATTGTGGGATCCTGCATGGCGGGGGGAGGGTTGGGGTCACTGGGGATGTGGGGGGGGGTAGTTGTTAATTTCCTGCATTGTGCAGGGGGTTGGACTAGATGACCCTGGTGGTCCCTTCCAACTCTGTGATTCTGTGATTCCTGAGGAGGAGTGGGGAGTTGAACCTGGTTCTCCAGATTAGAGTCTGCTGCTCTTAACTACTACACCATGCAGGGAGGGAGAAAGAGTCTCTTGCCTACGGCCACCTTGTTAAGACCATGATTCTAACATGGTGGGTTCTGAGTGCCTTTTCTCACCTTTCTCTTGGGGGGGGGCATCTTCCAGGGGGGTCCGACAACCATCTAATCCTGGTGGACCTGCGGAGCCGAGGAACAGATGGCGGGCGGGCAGAACGGGTGCTCGAGCTGTGCTCGATCGCGTGCAACAAGAACACCTGCCCAGGTGAGGAGGGGGGAGGCCGGGGGGGGGGAGGTTTCTCTTGCGGAGGTGGTTTGCCATTGCCGGCCTCTGCGTAGCAACCCTGGACTTCCTTGGCAGTCTTCCCATCCAAGCGCTAACCAGAACCAACCAGGCTTAGCTTTTGAGATCTGACGAGATCGGGCTAGACTGGGCCATCCAGGTCATAAGAACATAAGAAAAGCCCTGCTGGATCAGACCGAGGCCCATCAAGTCCAGCAGTGTGTCCACTCAGTGGCAAACCAGGTGCCTCCAGGAAGCCCACAAACAAGGCTGTGGCAGCATTTATCCTGCCTGGCTTCCATGGCTCCTAATAATAGACAGGCTCCTCTAATACTGGAGAGAATAGGTATGCATCATGACTAGTATCCATGTTGACTAGTAGCCATGAATAGCTCTATCCTCCATGAACATGTCCACTCCCCTCTTAAAGCCTTCCAAGTTGGCAGCCATCACCACATCCTGGGGCAGGGAGTTCCACAATTTAACTCTGCGTTGTGTGAAGAAATACTTCCTGTTCTATGCTTGGAGTCTCTCCCCCTCCAGTTTCAGCAGGTGACCCCGCGTTCTGGTATTATGAGAGAGGGAGAAAACTTCTCCCTGTCCACTCTCTCCATACCATGCATAATTTTATAGACCTCTGTCAGGTCAGGGCATCAGTGGAGTAAGTAAATAAATAAATAAATAAATGCATTTCTTCCTGCCTAGGGGACAAGAGTGCGCTGAGGCCCAGCGGGCTGAGATTAGGGACCCCGGCTCTGACCTCCAGGGGCTTCGTGGAAAAGGACTTCCAAAAAGTAGCTCACTTCATTCATAAAGGCAAGTATCCAAGTTCTGAAGTGGTGGGTGGGACTGGAGAGTTTGTTTTCTGTTTCCTGGCCGGCCGTTTAAAGTTTATTTTATTGATTGAATTCATTTATACCCTGGCTCTTTCCCCAGTGGGGACCCAAAGCAGCTTACATCATTCTCCTCCCCTCCGTTTTATCCTCACAACAACCCTGTGAGGTAGGTCAGGCTGAGAGACTGTGACTGGCCCAAGGCCACCCAGAGAGCTCCCGTGGCATGAGTGTGGGTTCCAACCCTGGTCTCCCTGATACTAGTCTGGCACTCTTAAGGACTACACCGCAGTGGCTGTAGTTCAGCCACTTCTGCTTTGCTAAAATCTGTGGCCTAGGGGGAGGGAATCTAATTCATGCCATCTTATTCCCTATTACTATGTAGGGGTGTGAAAGCTGGATGATGAAGAAAGTGGATAGGAAGAAAATAGATTCCTTCGAAATGTGGTGCTGGGGGAGAGGGTTACAGATCCCGTGGACTGCCCAAAAAACAAATCAGTGGGTTATAGATCAAATCAAGCCTGAACCGACCCTAGAAGCTAAAATGACTAAACTGAGGCTTATCGTATTTTGGTCACATTATGAGAAGACAAGAGTCACTGGAAAAGACAGTCATGCTAGGAAAAGTTGAGGGCAGCAGCAAAAGAGGAAGACCCAACAAGAGATGGATCGACTCTATGAAGGAAGCCACGGCCCTCAGTTTGCAAGACCTGAGCAAGGGTGTTAAGGATAGGATGTTTTGGAGGACACTGATTCAGAGGGGCGCCGTGAGTTGGAAGTGACTTGACAGTACTTAACACACACACACACACAGGGGGAGGTGTTTTTTCCCCAGTGTTAAGGCAAGGTCTACTTCCAGTCTCTTCCAGCTTCCCCTCTCGTTCTTAGCTGTCACTTGCACATGCCCAAAAACCCAAATTATTTTTTCCCTGGAATGCGTCAGTGTAGCTGAGTCAGAGTCTTCCTCCAGAACCAGAGCCAGCGTGCTGAATTTATTATTCCAGCTTACTACCCTGCTTTACCTGCTCTGTCCAATCGGTTTCCCTGCGTGCCTCTTGTCCTCCCGCAGGTATCGAGCTCACCTTGCGGGTCCAGAATGACATGAGCCCCAAAGCGACATTGCGGGAGTTTAAGGAGAAGCTGGTGTCCGACGAGAAGTACCAGGCGTCCCTGAAGTCCCTCAAGGAAGAGGTGGAGGTCTTTGCGGAGGCCTTCCCCATCCCCGGGTTGCCCGTTCTGTAAAGCGACGCGGCAGTTGCAACTGGAACGGCTGCGTTTCTTCTCAACCGTTAACCTGCCAATCTGTCCTCGGGTATTCTGGAGCCGGGAGGAAATAACAACCCACGCACCTGCGGTTGTTCCCTGAAATCAGTCATTGCTGTTCCTAAAAGCAGGGGCAGTTTTTAAATTTTTGCTTTTTATGCCCTTCTCCCCTCTGTGTAACATGCTGCCAAACGGCCGGATGACCAGGAGGAAACCGCCAGCTATCCAAAGAAGTGTTAAACCCTCTTGGCTTTTTAAAGTTATCAGCGGACATCCCAAAACACACCGTTTAGTGTTGCGTAAAGATTCCCAGAGAGAGATCACTATAGGTGGAAATTCCAGGCCGATAAACGGACAAGGAATCAGCCCCTTGCCAAAAAAAAGTTGATGTGCGAAATGGTATTCCAAGAAACTGTATAAGGGGAAAAAAACATGTGCTGATGGGGGGGGGGGAGATTTCAGCTTCTGTCAGTCGCCAAATAAATGCCAATCTGGGTTACATGTAGGGCTACAGTTTATTCATATGGGTTTTCGTTTTTTTCATACTGAAACTTATCTCTTGGAGGCAGTTGGCAAGCTGTGTGAAAAGTTGATTTTGGAGAGGTTGAGAGGGGTGGACATGTTCATGGAGGAGAGGGATATTCATGGCTACTAGTAAAAAGGGATACTACCGGTAGTCATGATGCATGCCTATTCTCTCCAGGATCAGAGGAGCTTGCCTATTATATCAGGTGCTGTGGAAGACAGGCAGGATGCTGCTGCTGCAGTCGTCTTGTTTGGGGGCTTCCTAGAGGCACCTGGTTGGCCACTGTGTGAACAGACTACTGGACTTGATGGGCCTGGGTCTGATCCAGCAGGGGCTTTCTTATGTTCTTGTGAACCTGGGGCTTGCACATCAGATGCAACTCCCAGACTGCCATTGCAGTACAGCGCAGAGATTTCCAATCATGCGCAAAGCAAAGGAGGTGCTTATAAAAGGTGCAGCTGGATTCGAATCTGGTAGCATCTCTGAGACCGGCAAGATTGTCGGGGTATGAGCTTTCGAGTCAAAACGCCCTTCGCCAGATCTGACAAAGGGAACTTTGAAGCCCGAAAGCTCAGACCCTGTCTTTAAGGGGAGGCTCAGTGATAGAGCATCTGCTTGGCATGCAGAAGGTCCCAGGTTCAATCCCCGGCATCTCCAGATAAAGGGACTAGGCAAGAAGATGATGTGAAAGACCTCTGCCTGAGACCCTAGAGAGCCGCTGCCGGTCTGAGTAGACAATACTGACTTCGATGGACCAAGGGTCTGATTCAGTAGAAGGCAGCTTTCTGTTTTCCTGGGCACGAATATAGCTGTTCTACTGCAGACCAACATAGCTGCCCTCTGGAACTATAAAAGGTACTGATTTCTTTAATGCCGACAGCTGTTCACAACGATTGTTCTCTGCAGAATAGCGATTGATGCCTGCGATCCTGCTAAAAGGGGAAGAGGGTTTTGGCATGTCCCCTTAAAAGCAAAGTCGATAAAACAGGCTGTTCTGCAGGGAGGCAAAATTCTGCCTCAAAATCTCAAAGCAGGGCCTGCCTCTGGAGCGTCTGAACTGCAAACTTAGAATCCTCCTGGGATCGCCCTCCCCGTCCCATTTTACCAGAACACACGACCCTGTTCGTATAGTCAGGACAATTTTTACTAGGCACAATAAAATTAAGAACGTAACCACAATATACGCCAAGGGTTATTATATATATATATATCAGCTTTTAAAAATACAACCAGTTTTTTAAATGTACATTTCAAAAATATCGGCCCGAATAAATAATTTTCCCCCCTCCCCCCAGCTTTTTTGTTTTAAATGTACACATTTTCATTCTAGTCGCCAGGTGTTTAAACATTCCCCCCCCCCCATTAAGCTCTTGTGCAAGTAAACACCCCAACAGCACTAAGGTACAAAAGGCATGCTGCTCCAGTTTTTGTCTTGTTTTGCCTAACTACTGCCTACACGGAGGGTGTGGTGTACACACAGGTAAGGGATGAGAACCTTAACATGCAGTCGTGGGGAGAAGGCGTTTGGAAAGGCGAGGAGGCGGTGCGGGGGACAGAGGAGCGTGTTTGGGGGCTGCCGCCGACCTCGTGGAGAGCAAGAGAGAGTGAGTTGGCGGACTAGAACAGCAAGACGCAGCGATATGGGGAAAAGGGCTGACCAATTCTCCGGCGCCCGAGAGGGATCGGCATTCTGACTGCGAGCGCATCAGCATCTGGACCGCTGATCCAGTGCTCGTCGCCGGGCAAAGCAAACCCGATTTGCGTGGGGACGATTAGGTCAGAGTTGCAACATTCCCACTTGGAGTAAGTCCAAGCCTTCTATATGACCCTCATGAGTTGCAGCAATTTTATGCTCAAAAACCACCTCATAATCACATGCCTGCTCAGTTCTGGAAGTGGCTCTGGTAAGCGCTCCTGAGCTGCTGACTATATTTAATAGGACGGCAGACGCCTCTGGGTGTCTGTAGCTGAATACGTGGGGTCAGTTTGTTGCATGCCCCCTCTAAAAAGAGGAAGGGACAAATCGTTCCTACTCAGATGCCTTGCAACACCTCTGGTTGGAAAAAATCTCTGGGTTTTTTTTGTGGGGGGTGGATGGGGGGGAAATGAGCACCGTTTCACGGGAACACAGTAGCACAAAGACAGGAAGTTAGGCACAAATCTGAATGCCCGAGCTGGGACGGCCAAAAAGACACACGGAAGGGCAACACACGGGTTTCCGGGGTGGGGGGGTCAACTATGCTTTCTTGGCTCTACAGCACATTGGGCAAAGGACTGCCACTGCGGGGGTTTTTTTTAACAGTTGTTCTGGCCTCTATGACCCCATGAATTCTTGTAAAAATCAAAGGTGCACGCTACTGGGTCCTCAACAGAGCCCCTGAACTATTGAGAACTGAGTCTGACGTTTGCGGTCGGTGGCTCTGTCGAGGAGTCCATCCTGTCAGCGCAAGCCGCTCACATTTGCGTTCGAGCGCATGCCGCTCATGGCGCCATCCAAAAGCAAAGTGACACCCTTCTAAGTCCGCTGATGTAAATGGGCTTAGAAGGGTGTAACTCAGATCAGGATGGCGCCGTTTGCATCCGCAAACTAAACAGAGATTGAAACCACAACTGAAGCGGGGGAGATTTAAGATTGACCTCAGCAGGGATTCCTCACACCGTTTCTAACTGGGCACGCTCTCAACAGCTTCTAGCCAGCGATTTGGCTGCGGATACGAAAGATGGGCTCTCTTCAGCTAAGGCATAAAAGAACTCTGAGAATAGAAGGCTGAATCCCAGACTGAACACCCACACGGCCTTACTGGATTCCCTCCACCTTCCCATCACAGGTGCCCAAATATGATGACACATTCCTGGCTTGTGGGGAAAATCTATATGGAAGGCTAGCATTACAAGGGCAATCATATTCTCAGACAAGCAGCCTCATATGCCAGCAAAGCAAGAAAAACCCCCTCCCCCTGTTAGGGGACCCTGTCCTCTTTCGCAGGCACAGACGGGGAAACGAGTCCCTCTCTGCTTCTGCTGTCCCCCAAAAGTGAATAACTAGAAATGAAACAACTTGCTTGAAGTTTAGGAGGATGGTTTAAAAAAACAAAAGACCAGGACCAGCCACGTCAGACAGGCACTATGGGGTTTCCTTCAGAAATACCATCCCCCAAAGCCTCAACCTCTGCGGGTCACCGCGATCCCATGACACTGGCTATTCCCTGCCTGACAAGCAGCAGCCTGTGAGATGGAACCGGAGCAAGGAAAACATACAGGATGTTAAGACATAAATATTCCCAGACATTGGGGAAAGGGAGTTGGCGAGCTGGCTACGAGGATCCAGTTTTGGGCACACCTTACGCCCCTCCCCTCAGCATCACCTTTCAGACAGTGCTACCCGCTAGCTCCCGTTAATAGTTATCGAGACTGGCTTCTTCCTTGTTAAACGTTTGGGGCTGTTCTCAAAACAGGAGGGGAAAAAGGCAAAAAGTAAACACAGGGAAGCCGATGCGTCTTTGACAAGCTTCGAGATGCGGCTGAGCGACGGCACGGGGTGGGGTTGCTCAATATGGCAGCCCGCTTGGGTTTTGATGCTACCGAGTCCAGAAAAGTGGACCGGAGCACGACAAAAAGATAACCCTGCCTACTCCCACACCATCGCGGCATCCACCGATGCAGGAGGGACTTGCGGTCCCTTCGCCTACTTAGGATCAGGATCCTGGCACAAATGGCGTTCCTCTGCGCCATCCCTTGAAAACCCTGCTGTTGTCTTGTGCTCAAATCCAGGTGCCGCATGTTTTTACTGAAGGGGTTCAAAAAGTGCAGCATTTGGATGAGAAATCTCCCTTTTGGAACGGGACTCCCTTTCTCTCCTCCTTCAAATAATAGTGCAGCTTTGGAAATTTCCAAGGATTCTTCAAACACTCCACCTGATATACCCAGGCCATGAAGCTCCCTCTAGAACATTGAGAAACTTTACATTCAAATCCCAGAATTCTGCCTCACATCATCACATTAAACAGAGGTTATAAAATATATATATAGGTTGTTCGATAGCGCTCTTGTAAAACTGTCACCTCTCCGCCCAGGCTGAAAGCCGCTCGACGCAGAAAATAGCATGGGGATGTTGAAAGACAGGAAACCCGGGGAATTTTGGGTCCCCTTGTTGGCATTTCCCTCTTCTGAAAAGGGATACCTAGCCAGCCCATATCTCCTGACTGTAGCCAAAAGAGGTCTAGATGACATGTCGCTTCCTCAGCGATCTCGTTTTCCTTGGACAAAAAGAAAGAAGAGTACTGATTCTATACAGGACCTCAAAGATTCATCAGCTCCGACCAGGCAGCTTCCAGCAGAGTCTGCGATGCGGGGAGGTATGTGGCGTCTGCAAAGTGGTGAGCCAGGGTGCTGGAGGCAACCGTTCCCACGACACTACGGCAGAGGTAGTAAAACCGTTGCATTGGCTTTGCCAGTGGCAAAGTCGAGCAACAGGACAAGAGTTGGGGAGCAGCGGGCGGCGATGCGGAACCCGAGGCCGGCAACGCCAGGGAGGGCGAAGCCGAGCCCAGCCTCCCAAAAAACCAGCATGCAAAAAGACACACGCAAAATAAAAATAAAATACAGCCTTGCTCCAGTAACATTCGTTCCCAATGACACCTGAGTGTGAGGGGGTAAGAGAACTGGGCAATACCACCCCCTCAAGAGCTCCCTTCAGCAGTGCATTATTTGGGGCAACTGCACAGGCCATTTTGCATGTTGTTAGAGAGAACCCAAAGGATACCCTTTGGTGGTCATTTTCTTTTTCGTTCTGCGAGCGGCAAAGACGGGTACAGGTTCCCCCTTTCCCTCTGGGAACAGCGGACTATCAGGCCATGGGGCGTTACATTCAAGCCATCAAAGACCTCTTTGTGCTTTCAAACATTCGGAAACAGACACAATCCTGCCACCTCCTGCCTCGCCACCCCAACACCTTCCACCTCTGCCAAGGATGCTCAGTTCCACGAGCCATCTTAACTCAGTGGTGCCTCTGTGAAGGAGACCCCATGAACCAGAAAGGGATTTTTGCGAGGTTCCGTTTGGGCAACCAAATTCTTATCTGTTCAGACCGTCAATTTCCATTTCCCATCCATTCACCTCCACTTCAAAATAAATAAATAAATCAGGTTTGCTATGCTCCCAAAAGCAGGTTTCTGCGACTTAGTTTCCAAAAGTGCCCACACAGGCCGCCACCCTGAAGATCACTCCCCCAACAGCATCTCTTCCAAGCAGACTCCCTGTTGTTACCCAGCTCCCGCTCCGTAAAGAAACAATTCCCCGCTCTCCCACACAAGACAGAATGGTTCCATTAAACAGTGATTTAGAAGCTGACGATATCTTTTTTTAAAAAAAAAAAGACAAAAAGAAGTGTGATGGAGATTTGCAAAGTCTCACTGGAACGAGGAGAGCTTTGCCCGTTCTCAGGACGCCCCCCCCCCCCCCGTATGGGTCCTTCTATACCACTTTACAGACTGTGTTCACACTGGAAGTGGGTGAAGGCCGGCAAGGAGCCACGGGTGAGCAGAGATGAATGTCGAGCCAGAGGACGTGGCGGGGTGAGGCCGGAGGGGGTCAAATTTTGTACAGCGCGCTGGGCACGTAATCGAACCTGAGCACCGGGCTGACCCCCCGGACGGGATCCTGAAGGTACTGGAGTTTGAGAAGCTCGGCCAGATACTGCAGCACTTTGCCGTCCTCGTTGGCCAGCCCCAGGCGGGTTTTCAGGAAGTTCCGCTGCCGGGCCGCCACGGACTCCTCCGTCTCCCCCTCTCGGATGGGGAGGTGCAGGTGAGGGCAGAAGGTATACAGGAAGGCCTTGGAGCACAGCTGGGTGAGGACAGTCTGGACGTGCATGTAGTACGTGCTCCCCCGTTTGATCTGCGTGCGGTGGTCAGCCAGGCGGGGGATCAGGACCCCCCTGTACTGGGGGCAGCGCAGGGTCTTGCTGTCCGCGTCCAGGATGCTGATGTAGCGGCTGTAGCGGCTGAGGGAGTGCAGCGCGTTGAGGCCTGCTGGGGAAGACGTCCTGGATAGAAAGGAGCAGAAGCGGTTAGTTTAAACTGCTAACTCCCACCCCCTTGGGTGCATCGGTAGGAAGGCTGTCAACGCAGCCAATAAAATAAAGAAGGGGGAGAGGTGTAGCGGTTAGAAGAAGAAAAGTTGGTTTTTATATGTCGACTTTCTCTACCGCTTAAGGAAGAATCAAACTGGCTTACGATTGTCTTCCACTCCCCGCAACAGACACTCTGTGAGGTAGGTGGGGCTGAGAGAGCTCTAAGAGAGCTGTGATTAGCCCAAGGCCACCCAGCTGGCTTCATGTGGAGGAGTGGGGAAACAAATCCAGTTCACCAAATTAGTGTCTGCCTCTCATGTTGAGGAGTGGGGAATCGAACCCGGTTCTCCAGATCAGAGTCCACCGCTCCAAACCACCGCTCTTAACCACTACACCACGCTGGCTAGAGTATCAGACTAGGAGCTGAGAGATCGAGGGTCCGAATCCCCACTGTGCTACAGAAGCTGGCTGGGTGACCTTGGGCCAATCACTCTATCTGAGCCTGACCTCCCTCACAGGGTTGTTGTGAGGATAAAAGGGAGGGGGGAGAATCACATAAGCCCCTTGGGGGAGACAGGCGAGGTATAAATCATGTAAATAAATAATCGATGTTACGTTTATCGTTTGCTCCACTGTGAATGGACAAGCTAATTCCCAGGAGATGTTTTGGCCCCACCCAGGTCTGCATATATAGGAAGAAGCCTAAGCTGCAAAATCAAGTCGTGTTAGTGGCCACCCCCACACAGAAGATAGTAAAGAGTCACAAGCACTATTATTCCCAGGGACATATGAGACAGCCCACTCTGTCCCCTTGCCAGGGGATTGGTTAGGGACACTTTGCGTATAGAGCAAAACCCGTTACGCAACACTGTTCAATGTGATGGTGCGGTCAAAGAACGCAACATGTGTAGTGGTCAGAGTGTCGGACTAGGACGGGGGTCCGCCATGGCGCCCGCTGACACCTTTCCCTGGTGCCCGCCAAGTGGTTTTTAAGCAAGGGTGCGGGGCCCAGCTGGGGCTCTTGCCCACAAAGGCCTCTGATTGGCTTTGCAGATTTTTTAAAACGTGGTTTTGGCAACAGCTGCCATGACAGCACTGCATGACTGAAAATAAGCTCTATGTAAGCCAGAAAAACGGGCTGCCCTGTTAAGACATCCTCCCTAAGGGGGAGTAGTTTTGGGTGCCATCAGTGCAGGTTTTAGAATCACAGAATTGGAAGGGACCACCAGGGTCATCTAGTCCAACCCCCTGTACAACGCAGGGAATTCACAGCTACCTCCCCTCCCCACACCCCCAGTGACCCCTACTCCATGCCCAGAAGATGACCAAGATGCCCTCCCTCTCATCATCTGCCTGAGGTTATAGAATCAGCATTGCTGACAGCTGGCCATCTAGCCTCTGCTTCAAAACCTCCAGGGAAGGAGCGTTCACCACCTCCCGAGGAAGCCTGTTCCACTGAGGAACCGCTCTAACGGTTAGAAAATCCTTCCCCTCCCCACAACAGACACCCTGTGAGGTAGGTGGGACTGAGAGAGTGTGACTAGCCCAAGGTCACCCAGCTGGCTTCATGTGGAGGAGTCGGGAAACCAATCCAATTCACCAGATTAGCCTCTGCCGCTCATGTGGAGGAGGGGGGAATCAAACCCGGTTCTCCAGATCAGACTCCACTGCTCCAAACCACCACTCTTAACCACTACACCACACTGGCTCTCTCTCACCAAACTGGGAAGTGCTTGACGAATGCTCAGTCTTTGCGCTTCCAGGCGTGCAATAAAATGGGGGGGGGGATGAGTCATTGGTGGGCTGCCATAGACAGTTAGTATAAGTATTGTAAAGCCACACAAGGGGATAAAAATGCTGTGTTACATAAGTACAACAAAAAATTCAGCAAAATTAAGCTAACAATCAGGTAAGTGCAATAAGTGCAAATTGAATATATTCTCAGGTAAGTACTATTAACAATTAATAATTGCTATGATACAATATGACACTCTCACAACTTGAATACATCAAACAATGTTGCCATAACTCGAATAACAAGAGGACATCACGTCCTCTTGTTAGTAAGCTGTCATTAGGTGGGAGGAGAGAGTCACAACTTGTGTAAGCCTGCCCTAACTTACTGCAGCTTTGTGCGGGTTCTGCAAATGAGCAAACAGGCCTTCCCTAGAAAGCGAAGGTCTAGACAAAGTTAGCTTTTTTAGCGTTTTTTTTTTTTTACCTTTGCAATCCAATCAGCTTCCACTTCTGAAAATCCATGATGTGTAAAGAGGAGGTGGTCCAGTGTTTCACAGGCTTGGTGTGTGCCCCGCAACAGGGCACAAAAACAGAGAGCGCCATGATGAGCTTCTCCACGGCCCCTTTGTCTTCCCCCAGCACGATCAGCGTCCTGCCACTTAGGAGGGAATAGATGGCCGGGTGAGCAAAAGGGTACTGCCGGATGAACCGCAACGCGTTCTGGCCGGCTTTCTTCTTGTGCCTCTCTCCTGAGAGGCCGACGAGGGGAGCGGGCGACGGAGTCCTGTCAGAGCTTGTCGACCCTGCACTGCTCATGTAGCTTGTGTTCGAGTCCGAACACTTATCCAGGCTTATTTTACTCGTCTCTCGGCTGCTCGTGAGATAATGTGGGTCCAGTTCGTATGTCAGGAGACCTCCCAAGATGCCGTCGTGAGAAGAATAGTCTGTTAAGTTTACACGAAATTCCTGGTCCACCTGCCGGTAGGGCCGGGGTGGGATGCTGACTACCCCATCGTCGTCGCAAAGTCTGGGGGCCAGGTTGGGCAATGGCTCCAGAAAGCTAGGGCTCTCTTTCCCGATGCAGCAAGCAGAGTCTGTAGGAAGTAGGTTTTCAGGTTCTGGGTTGCTTCCCACCTCTTCAGCGCAGTCCAGATTTAAACTGGGGCTGAAGCGAAGACCTTCATCTTCTTCATCAGCGTAAGGCTCTTCATTAATGGCACTTGGGTAGCTCGCTTTAAAGTCATCAGGAATCAGCGCTTCCGAGGGACACGTACTGAGGACCTCGATGCTGTCTTCGCTGATGGTCCTCCCGCTGACGGCTTTGTTCCTTGCTGCCTTCGGGCTAGGGTGTGGTGGCAGCAAGCTGACTTGGCTTTCGGACGGAGCGAGGGCAGCTGCAGACTTCTCCGTCCCCAAAACCTCAATACTTTCACCGCTACTGACACTTCCTTTGAGATCTGCATCAAGGTATCCAAGATTATCCTGTAGATCATAAGCGATTGGGTCGCCGACATCCGTGCCTGGGGCATCTTCGAGCTCCTGATCCATCTTAATGGGCACAGACTCAACACTGGATTTGTAAGCTGTCAAGCTAACTAATGTTTTTGGAACAGGACAGACCTCCAAGTATTTGGCATCAGAGGAATCCAGAGGAGATCCCTCAAAGGCATTCAACTGCTTCTCAGGTGGTCTTTCATCAACAGCGAACATCTCTTCAAAAAGGAAGTTGGTAATTTTTTGTCGTTTCAAAAGTTCTCTGCTGATCTGATTGGTGAGGAGATAGCAAACGTCCCCTCGGAACGTTTTCTCAATTTGATGTAACTGATCTAGCGTCTGGGTGAAAAAATACACATCGCACAGCTCCTGAAGGGTTTTGAGTTTTTTGTCAAAACACTTGGCGGATTTTGCCTTGATGAGCTTCGGGATGTAAGAAGAGCGCCGAGGATATGGATTTGTCTCGCCAGTTTCATCAGGTTTCGAGGTAGTAAATCCGTGTTCCAAGTTGTCTTCCGCTGGTTCCATTGCACTCTCTGGCTCATAAGGATGAAAATCAGAATCTTTCAGCTTACTGTAAGGATAAGATCTGATCTGTCTGAGAAGATCTTGATGCTCTATGATAGATTTCTCAACGCTGGCCAGTTCATTGGCCTTCTCAATGGCCTGCGTCGTGTAGTACCCTTTCTCGTTGTTTTTCTTCTGGATCTCTGTTTCGTTGTGCAGCACAGTTCGGGTATAGTTGAGGTCTTTCAGTTTCTTTTCCAGTTCATTTGCAAAGGCTTTGCGGTTGCCAGTCTTTAAGCACTCCGAGGCTTTCGAGAACTCCACAGACAGCTCTTGAAACATCTGCATAATTTTGTGCTCATCGGCAGAAATGTAGGCCATACAGAAAGGACGGACGAAGCCCCTAGCTTCAAGGTCGTAGAGCGTCAGGTGGTGTACGTAAGCGAAAGCTCCTTCCTTGGAGTCCCCCAGCACGACTTTCGAATCTTCCACAAAGTTCAGCTTTGGGTACGGGCATCCAGGCGGGTGCCCAACGAAGGAAGCCTGATAATCCACCGACATGATGCGGAGGGAGAAGTAGTTGAGATCGAAGGTGCCAGAAACCTTGGCGTCGTCGGGAACGGTGAGCAGCGGCTGGGGCCCCACTTGCTCTGAGAACTCCGAGATGAGGATGAAGTCCCGGGTGAACTTGGCGCCGGAGAGCTTGGACCAGGGGTTGGCCCCATGGCTGGCAAAAGGGAAGAGAGGCACGGAGTACTCCTCGGGCAAAGGCGGGTCGCTGTAGGCTTCTTCCTCCTCCTCCTCCTCTTTGGTAAATGCCACCACATCTGGGGCGCTGATCATGTTTCCGGGTGCTTCCGGCAACGGGGCATCGATAAAAGGCAGTGTTTCCCTTCTCCCCTGTCTCGGTCACCCAGAACCCATCGGTGCTGGAGGAGGCAACTGGGGGGTCCTCTCCCCCACCCCCAAACTAATGAAGCAACTATTAATGGAGGGTCTACCCCCTCCACTTATGATTTACTTGTCTAGGAAGTTGCTTGCCCCCTGTAGTGCCCCCTTGACCTCCCTATTTGGGGGAGGCCCTTGCCCTACACCTGGGGGGAGGTCACCCCTCTGCCTCAGATGGGTCTGGGGGTGAGGTCAGTCCCTTCATTTGGGGGTCACCCTACTCCCCCCCACCCTCTATGGGTTTGGATCCGGCCTCCTCCCCAATACGAGCTACCAGCCTTCCGCCCCCCCGGGGACACGGGGCCTTCTCCGCCCCTTCCTGCCCTCCAGCCCCGAGAAAGTGGGCGCTAGGCCCGGCCCCAGCCGCGGCCGCCCCCTCGCCGGCCTCTGCCCTTCCCTTCGCCCCGCGCCTCCGCCAGGAACGGTCACTTCCCACTCACAGCCGCCGCCGGGCGGCCATCTTGGGCTCACGTGACCCGCTGGGCTTCTGACGCGCCTGACCCGGAAGTAAAACCAAACCTACCCCCTCACACACAAAACAATTTTTTTTTAAAAAAAAGTTAATTAGATCGAAGAAGCGGGAAGCTTTGGTGAGTGCCAGGCACGGAATAGCAAAATAAATACAAATTGAATCAGTGGCTGGTAGTCGCGGGGCATGCTGGGGAGGGGGGGTGTCGTCGAGCGTCTGACCTGTTCCTTCCTCGCCTCACACCTTTATTCTTTTTTTTAAATTTTATTTTTTAAATTTGATTTTAGTGAACGGTGAGGAGCTCCATACGATCCCTAGGGCATGTTATATCAGAATATGATTAAAATAATTAAAAAGCGGCTAGTAGGCGAGGGACTCCTCGCGGGGCATTCTGGGGGGTGTAGTTTCCACTCTCCCCCCCTCCTCTCACACTGTTCTTCCTTTAAATTCATTTCACGGCGAACTGGCTCACCGGGGTACGATCCTGACTCTACCGTGAACCCAACAAAGAAGGATTTAAAAAAAAAATCGACATGTATCTTTTAAAACAACTCGCGGTCGCGTTACTGGCCGGAGGGGCATTGTGGGTACTGTAGTTTCCACCCTCCCTGTTTCGGCCGCGCAGGGTACTTGGCTTTTTTTTACGGCACAGCCGTAAAGAAACGCCAAGTAAACAACCCCTCGCCGGCTGGCTCTGCCTTTCCTCGCTCGTTTTACGACGGCGCCTGCCGCGGAATACGGCTGACGGGAAAAGGCGCGTTTTTTGCTTAGAAGGGCAAGAAAGACAGACTTGGGTGGGGGGCGAGGAGCTGAGGGAGGGGGCAGGGAAGGGGGGAGACCTGGCTGTGGGGAGAAGGGGGGCTCTTGAGCAGAGGGGGAAAGAAGGACCCCCCTGGGGAGGGTGGGGAGAGGTCTAAATTGGGGGTGTCTCTGGTCTTGGAAAGGTTTTTTTGGGGGGGTCTGAAACAATTACCCCCAGGGGGAGTGGTGTAAGGTAGAAAGGAGGGCCAGGAACCCCTTTCTCCTCATCAGAAGTTGAAAAGTGGCTTAAATTTCTTTAACAAAATTGAATCGATAGGTGTGGGAGGGGGGAGTAGAAGGAGAAAAGAAGGGACCCCCCCCAGGGAGGGTGGGGGGAGGTCTAAATTGGTGGGGGTGTCTCTGGTCTTGGGAAGGGCTGAAGCAGTTACCCCAGGGGGAGCGGTGTAAGGTAGAAAGGAAGGCTTATTCCTTATTAGAAGTTGAAAATTGGCTTAAATTTCTTTTAAAAATCCTCATTAGAAGCTGAAAAGTGGCTTAATTTTTTTTAAAATTGAATTGATAGGTGTGTGGGGAGGAACCGAAGGAATAAATTTGGTGGGGGGTAAAGAGGGAGCAAGGGGTTGGCTGTAATTTGTGCGTAAGGGAGACGGATATGGAGGCCGGGGTGGTGGGACAGGTGGTCTCAGGGAGAGGTTTCCCAGTTTTGGTGTGAGGCCAAGGAGGGGGGGAGACACTGCCTTTGGGGGGTGTCCGGTCCCAGCTGGGCCTGGTGGGTTTCATGTGGTCATAATCATCTGGTATCAGATCCCGGCGGGGGGTTTAGACAGGTTTGGGGGCGGAGGGGAGAAGCAAAGGTGCGCAGCCAAACCGGCGGCCTTGGTCAGGGTCTATAGCAGTATTGGTTTTAACCGAAAAAGGTAGTGTGGAGGGTGCTTTCTCGACACCTTTGGCAGCAGAAAGGGGGATTCTTGCAATAGAGTCTTAAAAACGTTTGGGGGCTTGCAGGGGTTGTGGGGTCAAGGCTCTTGCCACTTCTGAAGCGGATTCCCATCTGATCAAGGCTATTAATTGAACGAACGAGGCAGTCCTAATTATCAAGGAACTCCGAGCTGTGGGACTTCCATCTTCTTAACCGAGAAAATCTGCAGAAATTGGGCATTGCTGAAGCTTCGCAACCTTTGAAAGCACCTTCAGTGAAGTGTGAATGACCTTTTTCCATTTCCAGAACTAAGTTTGGGTTTATTCCTTGGACTCCTGTTTCAATCATTTGCACAAAGGCGGTGCACACCGGGGCAAGTCTGTAAAAGAAGCCGCGTAACAAAGCCTCACGATGACTTCTTGGACCGGGAGCCGTGTTCTGCTTGTGGGATGATCCTCCAGACCAGACTGGTTGCCCGCTCTGGGGTCAGATGGTTCTTCCGGTCGTGGAGTCTCTGTTTCTCTCAGGCTGCCAAAGGCGGGATGTTCCGAAACGTCCAGAAGGTGCTGAGCGTGGCGGAGAAGAACGACGCTGCGCGGGGGATTGCAGACATCCTTTCCAATGGCAGGATGAGGCGGGTAGGACAACTTCATAATTCTTTTGGCTGTTTCGGCTCCCCGCTGATACTCGCTCAGTGGCTCTTTGACATGCCACCTGGGGCTCATCTGAGGACCGTTCTCCAATGTGGTACCTGCCCCATGTTTTAGGAATGGGGGGCAAAGCCCTCACCCAGTGGGGTGTGTGGTTGGTAGGTGGTTCCCACTTTGAAACAGCCACTGCTGGAGGAACAGGTAAGCTAAAAGCCTCCCAGAAGTGTGGGTCAAGACGGCTGTTTTTGCTGGTCAAGGCGGCTGTTTTGGTAATTGAGACTGTGGCTCTTGGCAAGTGGTGGGTTATGTACCATTGCGGTACCCTGTCCTGAAGGCTAGAGATGGGTAACATCAGGTTGAAAATGCAGCAGAACATATCCAGTGGAAATCTGGTGGAATGCATCTAAAAGCCAGTGTGGTGTAGTGGTTAAGAGCGGTGGTTTGGAGCGGTGGACTCCGATCTGGGGAACTGGGTTCGGTTCCCCATTCCTCCACATGAGCGGCGGGGGCTAATCTGGTGAACCGGGTTGGTTTCCCCACCCCTACACATAAAGCCAGCTGGGTGACCTGGGGCTAGTCACAGTCTCTCAGCCTCACCTACCTCACAGGGTGTTTGTTGTGAGGAGGGGAAGGGAAGGTAATTGTAGGCCGGTTTGATTCTTCCTTAAGTGGTGGAGAAAGTCAGCATATAAAAACCAACTCTTCTGCTCCTCCTCCTTCTATGCAAGATTTCCCAACAATTTTAACTTTGGTTTCTGAAAGCCATCCTAAATGCACTTGTACATCCAGCACTGAGGGCCGGTTCAGATGTGATGGGGTCAGCGCCGGCATCAAGGGTTGCCACATTCAGGCAGCTTCTAAGGCCCCAAATAGTGTCCACCACCAGAGAGCGAGTGTGGTGTAGTGGTTAGGAGCGGTAGACTAATCTGGTGAACCGGGTTTGATTCCCTGCTCCACATGCAGCCTGCTGGGTGAACTTGGGGTAGTCACAGTTCTTTCCGAACTCTCTCAGCCTCACCTGCCTCACAAGGTGTTTGTTGTAGGGAGATAGATTATGATGGGTAGCCATGTTAGTCTGTCTATAGCAATAAGAAAGAGCAAGAGTCCAGTAGCACCTTAAAGACTAACACAGTTTCTGTCAGGGTATGAGCTTTCGTTATCCAAAGAAGTGAGCTGGGGCTCACAAAAGCTCATACCCTGCCAGAAAATTTGTAAGGTGCTACTGGACTCTTGATCTTTTCTACTGTTGTGGGGACGGGAAGGGAAGGCAATTGTAAGCCTCTCTGAGACTCCTTAAAGATTGAGAAAAGCAGGGTATAAGAACCAACTCTTCTTCTTCCCAAGGGACAGATTGTAAATTAGCACAAAAGAAGAAGAAGAGCTGGTTTTTATCTGCCAACTTTCTTTACCACTTAAGGAAGGATCAAACTGGCTTACAATCACCTTCCCTTCCCCACAACATATCCTGTGAGGTAGGTGGGGCTGAGAGAGTGTGACTAGCCCAAGTCACCCAACTGGCTTCTTGTGGAGGAGTGGGGAAACCAACCCGGTTCACCAGATTAGCCTCCACCACTCATGTGGAGGAGTGGGGAATCAAACCCGGTTCTCCCGATCAGAGTCCACCGCTCCAAACCACCACTTCTAACCGCTACACCATACTGTCTAGCTCTGCACAGGGAAGGTATGCATGCATTGAAGGAAAGTTGTACTAGTGGTAGTTTTACCAAGAGCTCCTTAAAACTTGCTATTAGCCTAGGTCAGTGTTCCCACATGGAAAGCGTTAGGATGCAACCTGTGTGCATATTCCCACCAATGACAATTGCAGGAATGTGCACATGCTGGAGCACTGCCGGGTGCCTCTGCCCATGTCTGCACAGCAAAATTGGTGCTAAGCATGAATTCAGTGGTACTAAAAAAGATGTGGACATAAGTAAATATATACAGAGTTGGGGCTTGTTCCGCTATATAATATGTGCAGAAGCCCTGACCCCTCTTAAAGGTGTTTTTCATTTATCTGCCTATGATTAGAAATGTTTTAGCTGCAGCATGGATTAGAGACACACCAACAAGGTGTAGTTTGTTGTTGTGCGGAGGATCTTTGCTCTCCTGTGCTCCCTTCCCTCACTTGCATGTAGCTCAGTAATTAAACTCTTCCGCTTTCACAGCCAATCACATTTTGTTGTTGCACTGGGATCCCAAACTGTGGTTTCTTCTTGGCCCTCCAAGCCAGGATTAAACTCCGGTTTGGAAGGCAGAGAACAAACCACAGTTTACAGTTTGGAAATAGACAAGTTGCAGTTTGCTATGAATATGAAGGCCCTGGCCTGGATGGCCCAAGCTATCCCGATCTCATCTGATCTCATCTGATCTTGGAAGCTAAGCAGAGTTGGCCCTGTTTAGTATTTGGATGGGAGACCACCTAGGAAGTCCAGGGTTGCTACGCAGAGGCAGGCAATGGCAAAACACCTCTGTTTGTTTCTAGCCTGACCTCAGTGGCCCAGGTGAGCCTGATCTTGTCTGATATCAGAAGCTATGAAGGGTCGGCCCTGGTTAGTACTTGGATGGGAGACCACCAAGGAAGTCCAAAGTTGCTACACAGAGGCAGGCAATGGGTTGCCATAAGTCAGCTGCGACTTGACAACATTATACACACATGAATATGAAGAGTCCAGTTATTAAGTGGGACGTGTTTAGGGAGGGAGCACGCCCAAAGATTCCTCCAGGGTGGTTTTTAGGTAACAACAAACATCCCAACTGTTTATCATTAAGAAGAAGAAGGAGTTGGTTTTTATATGCCAGCTGTCTCTATCACTTAAGGAAGAATCAAACTGGCTTACAATCACCTTCCCCTCCCCACAACAGACACCCTGTGAGGGAGGTGCGGCTGAGAGAGTTCAGAGAGAACTGTGACTAGCCCAAGGTCACCCAGCAGGCTTTGTGTGTAGGGGTGGGGAATCAAACTTGGTTCTCCAGATCAGAGTCCACTGCTCGAAACCACCGCTCTTAACCACTACACCGCTCTTAATCACTACAACCCTACATCCAAACTTATGTATTGATTTGATTGACTGAGAACTGCCCGCTTTTTATATACTAAAATTGTTTTGTTTTCCTTCTAGAGGGAAGGGCTTTCCAAATTCAACAAGCTCTATGAATATCAATGTCACATGTTTGGTCAGGTACGTTTTCAAGTTATCCTTTGCAGTTGTTGATTTCTCTTTATTGAGAGACAGGTATAGCTATAAAATATACATAAGAAAAGCCGTGCTGGATCAGACCAAGGCCCATCAAGTCCATCTATCTGTTCATACAATGGCTAACCAGGTGCCTCTAGGAAGCCCACAAACAAGACAACTGCAGCAGAATTATCCTGTCTGTCTTCCACAACATATAATAGGCATGCTCCTCTGATACTGGAGAGAATAGGTACACATCATGACTAATATCCATTTTGACTGGTAGCCATGGATACCCTCTCCTCCATGAACATGTCCACTCCCCTCTTAAAGCCTTCCAAGTTGTCAGCCATCACTACCTCCAGGGGTAGGGAGTTCCACAGTTTAACTGCGTTGTGTGAAGAAATACTTCCATTGGTCTGTTTTGAATTTTTCACCCTCCAGCTTCAGCAGATGATCCTAGTATTATGAGAGAGCTCCCTGTCCACACTCTCCATACCATGCATAATTTTATAGAGCTCTATCTTATCTCCCCTTAACTGCATTCTTTCTGAGCTAAACAGCCCTAAGCGTTTCAACTGCTCCTCATAGGGCAGTTGCTCTACCCCCCTGATCATTTTGGTTGCTCTTTTCTGCACCGTCTCAAGCTGCAATATCCTTTTTGAGGAGTGGTGACCAGAACTGTACCCAGTATTCCAAGTGTGGTCTCACCACAGATTTGTACTTAGGTCACCACTATAGGCAAAAGGGAGCTTTGAGTCTTAGCTTCGGCCAGTGCTGACTTGTGTTCCTCTGCCTTCCACAGAATGTCGCAGTGGTGATGACATCCGTTTCGGGACATCTCCTGGCTCATGATTTCAAGATGCCGTTTAAAAAATGGTGAGTGTCGGCAACTATTTCTGAGGGGACCTATAGATTCTCAGAGCAAAGCATGCCAGAGGAACGGGCTGCTGCTATTCTGGGAGATGTGTGCTGAACCCAGAACACCATTTTTATTGCTCGCTTCGGGCTTGTGCGTTCTAACCTCGTCCTGACGCTGTTTCCACCAGGCATAGCTGCAACCCGCTTCTCCTCTTCGAGGCCGAAATTGAGAAATACTGCCCTGAAAACTACGTAGACATTAAGGTTTGTACCGCTGCACAGCTAAGGTTCTCTGCGGGTTATTCTTCAGCCGTTGCCTCCTTTGTGCTGATTTGGTTGGTCCCAAAAAAGGTGTTGCACAGATTCGTCTAGCGCGACTTCTCCCGTTTGCGTTTCTCTCCTGTTTTATCCTTGCAACAACCCTGTGAGGTAGGTTAGGCCGGAATATGTGCAAGGATGTAAAAAACAGCAAGTAAAAGATGAGTTAGGAAGGAGGGATCACTGTGGGAACACCAAACAAATTTTAAAGAAGTGTTCACCTGTAAAATAAACTATGCAATAAGGTTGAATGAAACTTAAAAGAGAATTCATAGAGGTATATAAAGTATACATATGTTTAAGACGCTTAATAGAAGATATGGTATTAGATTTTCTTAAATTTAGTTGATGTGGAGGCTCAGTGATTGAAAAATTTTCTTCACTTTAGAGAATCTTGAGATGGAGTAATGTTTAGAATGATACAATATTTGGTGATATCTTTTCTTTTAAATTTAAACGATGTGGAAGTTTGGAGGATGGCGTATATTTATCATTTTCCCCTCCCCTTTTTTCCTTTCTGTACTTATATAAAATAAAATAGTCTTATATAAAATAAAAACAGACGGATCTCCCTGGGGGGTGGGGGAGAGTTCCAGAGCTTGGGTGCCATGGCTGAGAAGGCCCTCTCCCGGCTTGCCACTTGCCTAATTTCAGAAGGCAGGGGCACCCAAAGCAGGGCCTCCAAAGATGACTGTAGTGGTCAGGTTTATGTCCACGCCACCTGCTAGATACATAATGAGCAGTGACTTGGACCTGCCGCCTTTGTGGGTGGGTTTCCTGTCTCCCTTATCTTCCAGAGAACCCTGGAACGAGAAGTCCAGCACTGCCAAGCGCTGGTCATCTGGACGGACTGCGACCGCGAAGGGGAGAACATCGGCTATGAGATCATTCACGTCTGCAAAGCAGGTACCTTGTAAGGGCGAGACAGGGCGGGGGGAAGCCTCCTCTTCGGTTTTCAAGAGTTTGGTCCATGAACTCCTCCCCCTCTTTTATACTCTGCAGTTTGTTTAGTTTGGAGAAGAGAAGATTGAGGGGAGACATGATAGCTATGTTTAAATATTTGAAGGGATGTCATGTTGTTGATGGAACTAGCTTGTTCTCTGTGGCTCCAGTCCAGAGACTAGGACACGGAGTAATGGATTTAAAGTAAGAGAAAAGCGATTCCACCTAAACATTAGGAAGAACTTCCTGACGGTGAGGGCTGTTCGACGGTGGAATGCGCTGCCTCGGAGGGTGGTGGAGTCCCCGTCTTTGGAGGTTTTTAAGCAGAGGCTGGATGGCCATCTGTGGGGAGTGCTTTGATTGTGGGATCCTGCATGGCGGGGGGAGGGTTGGGGTCACTGGGAATGTGGGGGGAGTTAGTTGTTAATTTCCTACATTGTGCAGGGGGGTTGGACTAGATGACCCTGGTGGCCCCTTTCAACTCTATGATTCTATGATAGAGGCACCTGGCTGGCCACTGTGTAAAAGACTGCTGGACTTGATGGGTCTTGGTCTGATCCAGCATGGCTGTTCTTATGTGGTGATGGCTATCACCTTGGAAGGCTTTAAGAGGGGAGTGGACATGTTCATGGAGGAGAGGGCTATCCATGGCTATTAGTAAAAATAAATAGTAGTCATGATGGATCCCTATTCTCTCCAGGATCAGAGGAGCATGCCTATTATCTTAGTTGCTGTGGAACACAGGCAGGACGGTGCTGCTGCAGTTGTCTTGCTTGTGGGCTTCCTAGAGGCACCTGGTTGGCCACTGTATGAACAGACTGCTGGACTTGATGGGCCTTGGTCTGACCCAGCAGGGCTTTTCTTAGGTTCTTTATTCTCTTATGTAATGGCATGAGGTGCAGCAAAACTTGTGGAAGCTCAGCAAAGTCTATCTCATTCCTCGTTGCACTTTCCGTCTTTCCCCGCTGGTTCGGTACAGGTGCTTCAGCGTGTAGACGGAACTGAGGCTGTGATTTGGTTTTCGGTATTGTTCGCTCGGGAAATGACCCTCCGCTGTTTTCTCTGTGGTTTTGTGGGCCGTCTTGAAGCATTCATGGTTAAGAGCGATGGTTTGGAGTGGCAGAGGCTAATCTGGTGAACTACATTTGTTTCCCCACTCCTACACCTGAAGCCAGCTGCGTGACCTTGGGCTCGTCACAGCTCTCTTAGACCTCTCTCAGCTGCACCTATCTCACAGGGTGTTTGTTGTGGGGAGGGGGAGGGAAGGTGATTGTAAGCTGGTTTGATTCTGCCTTAAGTGCAGAGAAAGTCAGCATATATACCGTATATACTCGCATATAAGCCGAGTTTTTCAGCCCAAAAAAAGGGCTGAGAAAGCCCAACTCGGCTTATACGCGGGTCAATACAGTACTTGGGAGGGGGGGAACTTGCCGCTGCCTGCCCGCGCGCCTTCCCTGTGGCCTGGGAGCGGCCTGCAAGGCCTCCTGCGCGCAGGGAGGGGGCCGCCGCCACCGCCTGCCTGGAGCCCGGTCAGGTAAGCTTGCGGGGGGGGAGGGGGTGCATTTCCCCCCTCAGCTTATACGCTGGTGTCTAATTTCCCCCCATTTTTGGGGTGAAATTAGGCACCTCGGCTTATACTCGGGTCGGCTTATACCCGAGTATATACGGTAAACCAGCTCTCCTTTTTCTTCTTCTCTTCTAAATGGCCATTCCCTAGATTTATAGCACCTCATAAGGTTGCCATCTGCCTGGAGGGGGAAAAAACCCTGCTGTTTTAACAGAGGCTTAAGGGGATGTTATTTATCTGGGGTGCTATTTAAAGAGCCAGCGTGGTGTCGTGGTTAAGAGCAGTGGACTCTAATCTGGAGAACCGGGTTCAATTCCCCCACTCCACATGAGTAGCGGACTCTAATCTGTAGAACTGGGTTGGTTTCCCCACTCCTCCACATGAAGCCAGCTGGGTGACCTTGGGCTAGTCACAGCTTTCTTAGAGCTCTCTCAGCCCCACCTGCCTCACAAGGTGTCTGTTGTGGGGAGGAGAAGGGAAGGTGATTGTAAGCCGATTTGATTCTCCTTAAAAGGCAGAGAAAGTTGGCATATACAAACCAACTTCTCTCTGCCATGAAAAGCTTTGGTTGCCCATTTCCACACATTCAACTTCTGTTCAAGGTGCAGGACGTCTTTCTGTAGGCTTGTGGACAACCGTGTAATAAGTCGATCTCTCTTTCTCTGATCGACAGTGAAGCCGAACCTCCAGGTGTTTCGTGCCCGTTTCTCCGAAATCACGCCCCGCGCCATCAGGAATGCCTGGGAGAACCTGGGCCAGCCCAATCTGAATGTCAGCGATGCGGTGGAAGTGAGGCAAGAATTGGACCTCAGGATAGGTATGGAAGCAAAGAGGGGTGGGGCTGTTTATGGACCGCCCCCTCCATGCAGCCTGAATGCTCGAGGTACTGGGCACTGGGCAGAAGGGTGGTGAAACAGAATCAGTTGCAAAAATCAACATAGAAACAATTCTGTCACTTCCTTGATGTATGTCTCCCAAAAGAGCAGGTGCTTGCTCTATGTATGTGTTGAGGTTTCCAAAACTAGGTTTTCTGGTTTTTATTTAGGAGACAGCATTGTGTAGCGGTTAAGAATGGCAGACTCTAATCTGGAGAACCGGGTTTGATTCCCTGCAACTCCACATGAGTGGCGGACTCGAATCTGGAGAACCAGGTTTGATTCCTCACTCCTCCCCTGAGCGTCGGACTCTAATCTGGAGAACTGGGTTTGATTCCTCACTCCGCTGGGTGACTGTGAGGATTCCTGACCTCTCTGTGCAAACTCCATAAAATCACTTGCTCAGACAGTCATGCAGAAACAAGAAACTTTAATAGGAAGCTTCAGATGATACAGGCCGCACACTGGTAAAGTTGCAAGTGAATACAGATTCACAAAGACAGAATTATAACTCCTACAGGGAAGCAGATGTCAAACGTATGTTATGGGAATCTACGAGATAATTGTGCATGGTACAAAACATCAAAAAACACAGAGCTTGTTAGTACTATCTACCCACCAAGGCCACAGTGGTGGAAGGGAGTCAGTGAGAGCAAGGGAGGGACGTGGGAAGAGGGAAGACATTCCAACCTGGGGCCCGTCAGACCCTGCGCCTGAACCAAGGAAAGTCAAGAGGCCTGGACTGCTTTTACGAGCCCAGGGATGGGGGGGGGGGAAACATACAAGGCAAAGGCCTACCCAAGGCAAGGCATACAGACCCTCACAGTGACCTTGAGACGGTCACAGTTCTCGCTGAACTCTGCCCCACCTACCTCACAAGGTGTCTGTTGTGGAAAGGGGAAGCTGGTTTGAAACTCCTTAAAAGGCAGAAAAAAACCAGGGTATAAAAACCAACTCTTTCTACTTTGGGGCCTCTGCTTCAATGAGCGAATGTTTTGTTTTCCTGGATTTTTTGCAAAACCCTCAGTTGTTGCTAGGATAAAATGGAGGAGAATGTCGTAAGGTTTGGAGAGGGGCTGTGGCTCAGTGGTAGAGGATCTGCTTGGCATACAGAAGGTCCCAGGTTCAATCCCCGGCCTCTCCAGGGAAAGGGACAAGGCAAGTAGGTGATGTGAAGGACCCCTGCCTGAGACCCTGGAGAGTCTCTGCCAGTCTGAGTAGACAATACTGTCTTTGATGGACCAAGGGTCTGATTAGGGTTGCTAGGTAACCCCAACCCCCCGTCACGACTTTGTGGGGGAGGAGAAATGAAGGGAAAAACACAGTTGCATCAATAGCATGATGACATTTCTAGGCAGAGACCTCTCTGTGTGCCATCCTTACCTTCCACCAGTCCCATCCCCAGGTGCCCTGGAAGAAACCTCTGGAGAGCCACTGCCAGTCTTGGTAGACAATACTGACTTTGATGGACCAAGGGTCTGATTCAGTATAAGACAGCTTCATGTGTTCAAGGTTAGATGGCAGTGCTCGGTTCTCCTGACCCTTTCTTACATGCCCAGGATAATGCCAATCACTTTGGGGTCAGGAAGGCATTTCCCCCCAGGCCATATTGGCCCAGAGATCCTGGAGGTTTTTTGCCTTCCTCTGGGCATAGAGCAGGGGTCACTAGGGGAGTGGAGGAGGAAGGTAGTTGTGAATTTCTGGCGTTGTGCAGGGGGTTGGACTAGATCACCCTTGAGGTCCCTTCCAGGTCTATCTATGTAATCCATTTTGGGTCTCCGTTGGAGAGAACAATGGGATCTGAATTAAATAGATAAGGTGGCAAGATTTATTTACCTCCTTCTCACACGGCTTTTTTTGTCTATGCTAGTCCCGTGAGTACCAGCATAGCCTTTTTGGTGGTGGCCCAACCACCTTCTCCTTCTTTCACCAAGGGAGAGGCTGTGGCTCAGTGGCGGAGCCTCTGCTTGGCATGCAGAAGGTCCCAGGTTCAATCCCTGGCATCTCCATTTAAAGGGGCTAGGCAAGTAGGTGATGTGAAAGACCTCAGCCTAAGACCCTGGAGAGCCGCTGCTGGTTAGAGTAGACAATACTGAAGTGATGGACCAAGGGTCTGATTCAGTATAAGGCAGCTTCATGTGCATGTGGAAACTGCATTTGGATCCCAGCCCTGAGAATGCCGACCTCTGGTGCCCACGGCTCTGTCCTTCCCTCCCCACTTCAGATGGATGCCCATTCCCCCCCCTCACATTACTTCTCCCCCCTTCTTATACCAGGCGCTGCCTTCACCCGATTCCAGACGCTGAGGCTCCAGAAAATCTTCCCTGAGGTTTTGGCAGAGCAGCTGATCAGCTATGGGAGTTGCCAGTTCCCCACGCTGGGATTTGTGGTGGAAAGGTTTAAAGCCATCCAGGCCTTTGTGCCGGAGACCTTTTACAAAATCAACGGTATGTTCCTGAATGTCGAAGGTTGGGAACTTGGAAATGCTTTGATTATAAATCTGTAACATTACAGAAATGTGGTTTGTCTCAGTCAGACTTGCCGAACATTTGTCTAATGTCCACTTCTGCTGCAAACAGAACTTACATATTTGTTTACTGATTTTGCAGTTTGTGCTGGGGTTGAGTGGGTTTACACACAAGCCTTTCTATAGCTTTGGGTACTGTGCTGCCAAAACTTGCCTTTGCCGTTGTTGAGTCTGTCGTATTTTTAATTGTGGAACTCTCTGCCCCAGGATGTGGTGATGGCTGCCAACTTGGAAGGCTTGAAGAGGGGAGAGGACATGTTCATGGAGGGGAGGGGTATTCATGGCTACTAGTCAAAATGGATACTAGTCATGATGCATACCTATTCTCTCCAGGATCAGAGGAGCATGCCTATTCTGTTCGGTTCTTTGTAACACAGGCAGGATAAATGCTGCTGCAGTCTTGCTTGTGGGCTTCCTAGAGGCACCTGGTTGGCCACTGTGTGAACAGACTGTTGGATATGATGGGCCTGGGTCTGATCCAGCAGGGCCTTTCTTATGTTCTTGACACAGGCAGGACAATGCTGCTGCAGTCGTCTTGTTTGTGGGCTTCCTAGAGGCACCTGGTTGGCCACTGTGTGAACAGACTGCTGGACTTCATGGGCCTCAGTCTGATCCAGCAGGGCCTTTCTTATGTCCTTATCCCATCCTTCCTTGAAGGAGTTCAGAGTGGCATAGTTTTCTAGGGTTGCTAGCACTGAGTTGGGAAATACCTTGAGGTTTCGTGGGTGGAGCCTGGAGAGGGCAGGGTTTGGGGAGGGGAGGGACCTCAGCAGGGTCTAATGAGATAGTCCACCCTCCAAAGTCGCCATTTTCTTCAGTAGAACTGATCTTGGTCATCTGGAGATAATTTATATTAGGGGAGGATCTCCAGCCCCCACCTGGAGATTGGCAACCTTATAGACTACCCTCTCCCTTGTATTCTTGCAATCCCCCTGTGAGGTTAGCCGTCTTCTCTCTGCAGTGACGCACGATTGCGAAGAGATCGCTGTGGAGTTCAACTGGAAGAGGAATCGTCTCTTCAACCATACAGCCTGTCTTATTCTCTACCAGATTTGCATGGAGGTAGGAAACAACCTGGGCCCAACTGATTTTCCTGCATTGTGCCAGGGGCTTGGACTAGATGAGCCTGGAGTTCCCTTCTGTGGTACCCTCTTAGTATTCAAAAGTGTCCAGAAATCCCTTCTCCAGCTTTTTTCTTTTGTTTGTTTGTGTGCTTAGGATCCGCTGGCCACCGTGGTGGAGGTTGGGAGCAGGCCCAAAAGTAAATGGAGACCCTTGCCGCTGGACACCGTGGTACGCTCAGGGAAAAATCTTTTTTTTTTTTAAATGTTACTATCAAAGGCCTCTGAAACAAGCTAGTGATCCCTGCATAGCAGACTGTAACTAATCCTCTGTTTGAAAGCCTCAGAGAAGGAGGACGTACAAACGTTATTCATGGACCATCTGTTCTCCGAATAAGCAACTTTTGAGAGCCAGTGTGGTGGAGCGGTTGGAGGGTCAGACTAGGGTCTTGAAGACCCAAGTTCAAATCCTCACCGCCGTTGGCCAGTCACATGCTCTCAGCTGAACCTACCTCATGGGGTTGTTCTGAGGATAAAATGGGACGGCGGGAGAACGACGTAAGCTGCTTTGAGTCCCCAGAGAAAGACAGGGAATAAATGAAGTAAATAAATATGTTG
The DNA here is from genome assembly GCF_029931775.1 of Euleptes europaea. NCBI lineage: Eukaryota > Metazoa > Chordata > Lepidosauria > Squamata > Sphaerodactylidae > Euleptes > Euleptes europaea. Next base: position 15,547,598 of record NC_079332.1, read on the forward strand.
CCTCTTACGAGCCCAACAATGCAATCCTGAGCGGAATTATACGTTTCTTAAGTCGATTGTTGCCGGTGGGCTTAGAGGTCCGTACCTCTGCTCAGGATTGTGCTACCTTCCAGCACTTGAAATGTGTTTTTTCTGTTTTTGAAATGAGGTAGAGTTTGTTTTCAAAATGCTGGGTACCCAAAGTCCGGTAAAATAAACTTCAATTAAACAATGAAATATATCTATTACAAAGTGCTCATGCGCATATTTAAGAACAAGCCCTTATGGCCGCAAATACAGGGTTGATAATCTAAAACCACATGCCAAACTCGTTTCGACCCCCAGGCCTTCCAAGGTGTTCTAGTAAAACATTATGCACACATAAACATAAATTAAGAAATTGAACAATTTTGTATCAACCCAGGTATGTATTTTAAGATGCATTCTTAATGGACTTTGTGCCTATGATATCCGATTGTTGCTGAAATAGATTTTTAATTGTGAAAGCACACGTCTGGGGAATAGAGTCTAAATATTTCTTTCTGGAAAGGGCTGACATTACATTCAACCAAAGTTGTTGCATTACTGTACCTTTATTCTGCAGTGATTATGTGTATTTTCCTTTGTCCCTCCCTGACATAGGAACTTGAGAAGCTGGCTTCTCGTAAGCTGAAAATAAATGCTAAAGAAACCATGAGGATTGCAGAGAAGCTCTACACTCAGGGGTAAAAAAACACACCCTCTTTTTGGGCACTGATGGTACAAAACAAGCAACTTTTAGACTTCAGACTTTCCTTCTGGAAAACGGGCGGTGGAAGGTTATTTTGAGCTAACTTAAATTCTGACATCGTTATACAGGTTGAGTATCCCTTATCTAAAATGCTTGGGACCAGGTGTTTTGGATTTTGGAATATTTGCATAGACACAATGAGCTTTCTTGGGGATGGGATCCAAGTCTAAACACATACACTTTATATACATAGCCGAAAGGTAATTTTATGCAATATTTTTAATAATTTTGTGCATGAAAACAACAAGTTCGTGAACACTGAACCATATGAGGCCAGGTGTGGAATTTTCCACTTGCGGCATCATGTTGGCGCTCAAAAAGGTTTAGGATTTTGGAGCTTTTCGGATTAAGGATACTCAACCTATATATTTCATTCGTTTCATTGATTTCGATATCCTCTCCCATGCCCCAAGCAAGGGTGAATTGGAAACCCAACCAAAAACATTTGATCTTTTTTCTCCTCCCCTCCCCCCTTCTTTAAAAAGGTACATCAGTTACCCTCGAACGGAGACCAACATTTTCCCCAAAGACATCAACCTCTCCAACTTGGTGCAGTTGCAGATTCGGGACCCCCATTGGGGGGCTTTTGCACAAAGGATCCTTGACCAGGGTGGGCCAACCCCCCGGAACGGGACTAAATCGGATCAGGCCCACCCTCCCATTCATCCCACAAAATACACTGATAACTTGCAGGTGAGGCTGCATGGCTGGGCCATCCATGTCAAGGCAGAGAGTCTAGGCTAGGCTAGGCCATCCATGTCAAGGCAGAGACAGACAGAGGTGGTTTGCCATTGCCTGCCTCTGCGTAGCCACCCAGGACTTACTTGGTGGTCTCCCACCCGAGTACTAACCAGGGCTTCTGAAGTTTGACCAGATCAGGCTAGCCTGGGCTATCCCATGTCAGGGCAGAGACAGATAGAGGTGGTTTGCCATTGCCTGCCTCTGCAGAGCAACCCTGGACTTCCTTGGTGGTCTTCCATCCGACAGCCAGGCCCGACCCTGCTTGGCTTCTGAGGTCTGACAAGATCGGGCTGGCCTGGGCCATCCAGGTCAAGGCAAAAGACATAAAGAGGTGGTCTGCCATTGCCTGTCCCTGCATATCAACCCTGGACTTCCTTGGTGGTCTCCCATCCAAGTACTAACCAGGACTGACCCTGCTTAGCTTCCAGGATCTGACAAGATTGGGCTAGTCTGGGCCATCAAGGTCAGGGCATTAAAATACACACACAACATTAAAAACAGCAGTTAAAGCACTGGTCAGGAAGGAGGGATCACTGAGGGAATGCCAAGCTAAACAAAAAGAAGGCTTCCACCCACTGGTGGAAGAGGGCAACAGAAGAGGACGGATGAGTCTCCCTAGGGAAAGAGATCCAGAGCTTTGGTGCCATGACTAAGAAGGCCCTCTCCCTGCTTGCACCCATCTAATCTCATCTTGGCATGGAGTAGGGGGTCACTGGGGGTGTGGGGGTGTGGGGGGAGGTAGTTGTGAATTTCCTGCATTGTGCAGGGGGGTTGGACTAGATGACCCTGGTGGTACCTTCCAAATACTATGATTCGAAGGTGGGGGCATCCGAATAAGGGCCTCTGAAAATGACTGTAGTGGTCAGGCAAGTTAACAAGGGGGTTGGGCGATCCTTCATTCTCCCCTCCCCTATTTTATCCTCACGACAACCGTGTGAGGTCGGATAGGGTGAGAGAGCGTCCCTGTTTGCACCATGTTCCAATTGTGTCTCAGAATGGACGTGAAGCAGGATGGGATGTTTGCTGTTTCCCCTTAGCCGCGATTCATTTTATCGTTGCTCTTTCTTGCGGGTGCCTGCCGTCAGGGGAACGACCAGCGGCTGTACGAGTTCATTGTGCGCCACTTCCTGGCCGGCTGCTCCCAAGATGCCAAGGGGCAGGAAACGACGGTGGAAATCGATATCGCCAGCGAACGCTTTGTTGCTCACGGGCTCATGATCCTGGCCAGAAACTACCTGGAAGTCTATCCGTACGAGAAGTGGAGCGATAAGGTGACAGCAAAAACAGCCAATGTTTATGCGGGAAAGCAGATAGACGGGAGGTGGTTTAGTGCTTTTGGATTCAGTGGAGCTATTATGGAGAAAGCCTGGGCTCTGGTCAAGCCCAGATGGGTCGGCCTAAGTAGTGGAATAGCCAACAGATAGCCATACGTGGAGCACAGGGACATATGGAAGGAGATGGCCCTTCAAATACAAGCATACCTTGGAGATATTGTGGGTTCAGTTCCTTTATTTCTGTCCTTTATGCTCGCGGACCAACAGGCCATGAGCAAAACAAATTCAATAAACCCGGTAGTACAGAGTCCCCAGAGGACTCTTTGTTCAGCTAATACCAACCTTTTGGCGGTCCCTGGCCCGAGGAGTGTCCGGCTGGCCTCGACCAAGGCCAGGGCTTTCTCTGCCCTGGCCCCTGCCTGGTGGAATATCCTCTCTAGTGAGGCCAGGGCCCTGCGGGACCTTAAAGAGTTCCTCAGGGCCTGTAAAACAGAGCTATTCTGCCAGGCCTGTGGTTGAGGCCAGCTACGGTTCCCTATATATTAATGCTGGCCTCCCTAATCTCCCGGCTGTGGTAATATCTTTTTATTCAGTCTGTATTTATTCCATCTGCTCACCTTACTGACTTTTGTGTTTTTGTACTACACTTTAGAGGTGCCTTAGGTAAATTAGGATGGGATTTATATGATTTGATATTCCTAATTAGAGGGTTGTATACCAACACAAGTTGTCGTCAAGTGCACACAGCTAGGTAAACTATCCCCAAAAATCAATATCAATAAAGGGGTTAAGCAGGGCTGTATCCTGGCCCCGACTCTTTTCAGCCTCTTCCTAAATGTTCTGGCTACTGCATTAAGAGAGGTTGACGGCCATTGTCCCAAACTCAGCTCCGTACATACTCCCCTGTTACTTTACGCTGACAATGCTGTGCTATTGTCATGTTCAAGGGTTGGCTTAAAGAGATTACTAAACCGGTGCCATGAGTATTGTACTGCAAATGGTCTGGTGTGGAACTACCCAAAATCCAAGGTCCTGGTATTCTCAAAGTCCTGAAAACCACTTAAATTGATAATTGGTGGCAACTCACTTGAGCAGGTCAAATATTTTAAATATGTAGGCATTTATTTCCATCATAATGCATCTTTAAAAACCCATTATCAATTTGCAACTACGTAAATCAGCAGAACTCAGCTCATAAACAATCATACGGGTTTTTTTCAATAGAGGAAATCAATATATTCCTGTTGCCCTTAAGATCTATAACGCCAAAGTCAATGCACATTTGCTGTATGGTATTCCTGTCTGGATTAGTGCACTAGGTTATCCACTGGAACGCATCCAAGCCAAATTCCTCAGAAAAATAATGGGTATGCCCTGTTGTGTCCCATATGCCGCATTGTGCTTGGAAACTGGCCAAATGCTACTTGAAACAAGAGTGTGGCTCATGACTGTAAAATTCTGGTTATGCCTCCATTTTAAGGCAGATTCCTCTTCCCTTATCTACTATCTGCTCATGGAGTCACATGCTTCTACGTGGCTTCAACATATTGAGAGCAAAATTAAATCTATTGGCTTTAACTTTGACTCCTTGCTTATGTTTACTGAGGCAGAAGCTTTTCAAAGGATAAAATGCAGACTCTTAGATATAGGACTTCAAGACCTAAACAGCGCTGCTAATAAAACATGCTCCCCATCAAATTTAGGGGTATCTTTTGATGTTTATCAGCCCTTTCCATACTTTTCTCACCTGTGTGATCTTTCTCAACATAGAGCCATTTCTCAGGCCAGATTTAATGTTTTGCCATCTGTGCTACTTAAAGGCAGATTTCGGAAAATCCCTCTGTCTGACAGGCTCTGCCCTTGTGTCAACAATTGTATTGAAATCGTTGCTTATGTCTTATTTTATTGTAGTTTCTACACAGAATCTTGTAACAAACTTTTAAGCCCCCTGTTGGTTAAAAGACAGAAAGTCTCAGATTCTTTTAACGTTTCCTATTTATTGAACAATCGTTCGCCCCATATATTGGAGACGGTGGCACAGTTTTTAAAGTTTGTTTTAAAAGCCCACCAAACAGTTAATTAGATGGAAGGATCAACAAACAGCGCTATTCGGTGTAACTGTCCTTTAACTATTCCGTAAAGGGAACTTTTTAATATCTTCATTCCTTTTGTACCTTTTGTATATTATGTTTTTATGCCAGTAAAGGAATGATGATGATATATGATTTTATAGGGCTATTTTAGAATGTTTTAAAGTTTTTACTGATCTAATGGAATATTTTTGTAAGCCACTCTGAGCCCAGTTTTGGCCGGGGAGAGCAGGATAATAAGTGGAAATAAATACAGAAATGTTTACAGTATACTGTAGTTTATTAAGTGTGGAATAGCACCAGCGTGGTGTGGTGGTTAAGAGTGGTGGACTCTGATCTGGAGTCTGGTGCTTGGATCACTACTATCAAATACTGGTCACGCTCTAATTTTCGATTCCCCCCCCCAAGTAGTCTATTGGCAGCTTTACATACTGACTCAACTGTTTCTAGATGGTCTCGGCTTATCTTAAATAGGATCAGATCACTCCGGATTGATCTTGATTCCTTGTCCAATTCCAGTGAATTATATATTTTTAGGACAATCCAAAAAAGGATATGGGACAGTGATTCCCAAATAATAAAAGCCGGTGCTGAAGGTATCTGCTCCCCTCGTTTTTTAGGCCTTTCTTATCAAATAAACTCTATGGCCCAGTATTTTTCTAACTTAACTATACCCTCTCACCGTAGAGCATTTTTGTTGGCCAGATTTAATATATTCCCTTCAGCTGTTGTTAGTGGTAGATACAAGGGAATACCACGTGAAGCAAGCTGTTGTAGGTGTCAATGCAAAGAACCTGACACAATGCAACATATTCTCTTGTACTGTCCACTTTTCACACAGCTTCGATGCAGCTTAATGCAGCTCTCTTCCTCAATTTACTACTGCAATGACTACTGGAAACATAGGCCATTTATTGGATGACAAAAGCTTCGAAGTTACCACTCAAGTAGCCAAGTTCCTGGCCAAGGTCCTAAAGGAGGGAGAAAGAAGGAGGGGAACCCTCATTTAATTGTTTATTATAAAATTTACTGATGAACTGTGTATTCATTCCTTTTTTAGATCCATATCTAGCTGCTTTACCTGTTTGTTTTGTTACTGTAAATGCCAATAAAGGTTCTGTATTCTGGCTGCCTTCACCTTGGGCTAGTCACAGCTCTGATAGAGCTCTCTCAGCCCCACCTTCCTCACAGGGTGTCTGTTGTGGGGAGGGGGAGGGAAGGTGAGTGTTATGCTGGTTTGATTCTTCCTTAAGTGGTAGAGAAAGTCGACATATAAAAACCAACTCATCATTTATTTTTTACGGTCAAAGACCAGCTTACATAAAAATCAACTCTTCTTCTTTGTCTGAAAAAACAATGTACATACCTTAATTAAAAATACTTTATTGCTAAAAAAATGTGACACAGAGACACGAAGTGAGCACATGCGGTTGGGGAAATGGCGCTGATAGACTTACTTGAAAATGCAACATCTGCGGGGTGCAATAAAGTGAACCGCAATAAAATGAGATGTGCAGGTATGTGGGTTCGAGATTGTGAGGGGCTTTAAAGATCATAACCAGCACCTTGAATTGAACCTGGAAACAGACCAGCAACCAACATCGCCGTTTCCAAACGCGCAATGTGTGTTCCCCTGACAGTACTTGAAATTGTTATATCTCTCTTGAAATTGTTATATAAACGTGCAACGTAGCCCCTGACAGTACTTGAAATTGTTATATCTCTTCGCCCCATACATCAGAAAGTCTGAGTTTCATTTATCTTCCATGCATCCCGGTTTCACGGTTTTGTTCTCTTTGTCCCCCCACTTTCTTTCCCCTCCCAACAACCCCCTCCACAGGTTATCCCCGTGTACGAGAAGGGGTCTCGCTTTCAGCCCACCACCGTGGAGATGGTCGACGGAGAGACTAGCCCACCTCAGCTGCTCACGGAAGCGGATCTCATTTCTCTCATGGAGAAACACGGCATTGGTCAGTACCACGTTCAGCAGCCCGAGGGAGGCACGTAGCCATGTGCTCTGAAAAGCACTCGCTTCGACACACACCAGCTCCTTTCAAGCAGCCTGAAAAACCTTCCTAAACTTGTGGTAGTTTGTCTTTTGTGTGTGCGTTTCTCTTTAAAAAAATTTTTTTTCTTTTAAGGAAAAGGGTACAGAGGGGAAATTGGAATATCAGCAGTGCGATTAAGAAGCATACAAAAACAAATCAAACAGATAACGTTGCCATACTAAACAGATAACGTGGCATACTAACGTTGCCACACAGTTGTTCAATCAAAATAGTTACCGTAATTATAGAAAATGACTCTAGCATTTCAAGTCATGTAACCGAAAAATAATCGCCTTATCAAGCAAATCAAGCATACTTAGTTCTTCTACAATCAAAATAGTTATCCAAGTATAAAATTAAGTTGGGTTTCACTATGGTTAATTAGCATCTACTTACTTACTTTATTTTGGTTAAGATCAAATCTCAACATATTGATAAAATGGTTTCCATTTTTCATGAAACCGCTCATAATTCGTGTCTCTATTTACCATATTAGACATTTTAGCCGTAGTGGCATATTACATTCCTTTTTCTTTCCTATCTTCTATGTCCGGAAGAAGTGCTTGTTTCCATTTCCTCACTGAAACTATTCTGGCTGTGTGTGTGTTTCTCAGTGTGGAGAGCTTAACAGTAAACGTTTTGTGGAATGGATGTCCTTTTTAAAAAAGGGGGCAGTAGAGGACTAGTAAAAGGGGGCAGGAGCTGAGGATTGGGCGCCTATTCACCAGAGGTACGTACAGGCGTGGTGGGGAGTGCCCATAGAAGGCTGGACGCTCAGCTGGGGGTGCATTGTGGGCATAACGGTAGCCCGACACAAACCTGCGTCCCTGCTTACCACCTGCTTCGTGGTGGGCTTAGATGTGCGCATCTTTAATCCACACGTGGGGAATACAGTTCTTTGATAGCTGCGCTGCTCGGAATATTGTCAATTTTATCTGAAATGTTTGCAGACTGCTTTTCCCGGGCTAGCTCAAAGTGAGTAAAGCGTGCCGGCAAGTTGCAACTGACTCATGGTGACCCCCCTGATTGGGTATTCAGTGCAAGGGATGAACAGGGGTGGTTTGCCATTGTGTAGCAACCCCGGTGTTCTTTGGTGGTCTCCCATCCAAGTAGTGACCCTGCTTAGCTTCCAACTTCTAGTGACCCCAGCAACGGGCTTTCAAGGCAAGGGAGAAGCTGAGGTGGTTTGCCATCGCCTTCCTCGGCAGCGTCTTCCTTGATAGTCTCCCTTCCAAGTACGCGACCCAGCTTAACTTCTGAGCTGTGACAAGATTGGGCTAGCCCAGGCTGTTAGGGACTGCCAGCCAAGTTATTTACACTATAAAAATTAAAATTGCATAAAGGGTGGGGTAAGACGGGGAATCAAAAGTCCCCTCTCCTTGGTCTCTCCTTAACGAAATGTGCGTTTTCAGGAACAGACGCCACTCACGCGGAGCACATTGAGACTATCAAGTCCCGCACGTATGTCGGTCTCACACCAGACCAGAGGTTTCTTCCAGGGCACCTGGGGATGGGACTGGTGGAAGGTAAGGATGGCACACAGAGAGGTCTCTGCCTAGAAATGTCATCATGCTATTGATGCAACTGCGTTTTTCCCTTCATTTCCCCTCCCCCACAAAGTCATGACGGGTTTGGGGTTACCTAGCAACCCTAATCAGACCCTTGGTCCATCAAAGACAGTATTGTCTACTCAGACCGGCAGAGGCTTTCCAGGGCCTCAGGCAGAGGTCTTTCACATCACCTACTTGCCTAGTCACTTTAACTGGAGATGCCGGGGATTGAACCTGGGACCTTCTGCATGCCAAGCAGAGGCTCTACCAGTGAAAATACATAGTGGCAACTGCTTTATAGTGAATCAGACCCTTGGCCCATCAAAGTCAGTCTTGTCTACTCTGACTGGCAGCGGCTCTCCAGGGTCTCAGGCGGAGGGCTTTCACATCACCTGCCTGGAGGTGTTGCCGGGGATTGAACCTGGGACCTTCTGCATGCCAAGCAGAGGCTCTACCATTGAACCACAGCCCCTCCCAGATTGAGCTCTTGGTACAAGGCAGCTCCATCTGTTCCCCAGGCTACGACTCTATGGGCTATGAGATGTCCAAGCCGGACCTCCGGGCCGAGCTCGAAGCTGACTTGAAGCTCATTTGCGAGGGCAAGAAGGACAAGTCGGTGATCCTGAGAGAGCAAATCCAGAAGTACAAGCAGATCTTCATCGCAGCCGTGGAGAAGGCCAACAAGTGCGTTCTGAACCCTCTCCTGTATATATATATAGATATTGATATTGATATTGTTATTTGTGTCCTGCTTCTCTCCCCCCAGAGTGGCTGACCACCCCGCCCTAAACCGACCTTTGATTTCTGTTCTGCATGGAAATGCCTTGCATAGTTTGGCTTCGCTTTTGTAAAACGGTTTCCCAGCATGGTTAAGAGCAACTTTTCCTTCCGCAGGCTGGACGAGGCGCTCTCTCAGTATTTTGGGGAAGTGCCCCACGCCGCCCAAGAGGAAGAAATCTATCCCGCGATGCCGGACCCCATCCGAAAATGCCCCCAGTGCCGCAGTGACATGGTCTTGAAGACCAAGAAGAATGGCGGGTCTGTGTGTTTGGATGTGTGTTGATTTTTTAACAATGCCGCCTGACACAGTAAAACAGGAGCCAGCTTAGAGCAGCCTTGCTAATACATCTGCATGTCTTACTAGTCTACACAAATGTATTTTACTAGGCCAGGTGTCAACATGAACCTATTAAACAGCAAGATTCGAATCCAGTGGCTCCTTAGAGACCAACACGTTTTTCCAGCGTATGAGCTTTCAAGAATCACAGTTCCCTTCCCTGTGACTCTCAAAAGCACCCCTCCAATCTTGTGGTGTAGTAGTTAAGAGTGGTGGACTCTAATCTGGAGAACTGGGTTTAATTCCCCACTCCTCCACATGAGTGGCGGACTCTAATCTGGAGAACTGGGTTTGATTCCCCACTCCTCCGCATGAGCGACAGACTCTAATCTGGTGAACCGGGTTTGATTCCCCACTGCTCCACATGAAGCCAGCTGGGTGACCTTGGGCTGGTCATAGTTCTCTCCGAACTCTCTCACCCCCACCTACCTCACAAGGTGTCTGTTGTGGGGAGAGTTCTGAGAGAACTGTGACTGGCCCAAGATCACCTAGCAGGCTGCATGTGGAGGAGCAGGGAAAAGAACCCGGTTCTCCAGATAGGAGTTCACGGTTCATGTAGTAAAGTGGGGAATAGAACCTGGTTCTTCAGATTAGAGACTCCATGCTGGCTTTCAGCTAACATGGTCCTTGCCCTTTCTGAGGCTTCTAATACTTAAAAACAATTTTATTTTGTTGGCTTCAGATTTTACCTCAGCTGCACAGGCTACCCAACCTGTAAGTCTGCCGTGTGGTTTCCCGACTCTGTGCTGGAAGTGAGCAAGGACGATTCCATCTGCGACGTGTGTGGCCCACATCCCGTCCACAGGTGAGCATTTGCATAAAGGGTGGAAAGGCGTCACAGTTTTCATGTGCATCCTTTATCCTTAGAACAAAACCACCACGCACCGGAGAAATCCGGGTAGCTAGATATTAGTCTAGTAGCGCCTTTAGACACCAAGAAGACTTCCAGGGTATGAGCTTTCGAGAGTCAATGCTCCCTTCGTCAGATGTGATGTCCGACATCTAATGAAGGGAGCTTTGATGCTTGGAAGGTTATATCCCAAAAATCTTGTCGGCCTCTAAGGTACTACGGGACTGGAATCTAACTGTTCCACTGCAGACCGTCACGGCTCTGAAAGAAATTGAAATAAGTCTTTGAGTTACTCCATTACATAATTTGGTTGGTTGTTTTAGAAGTACAATATAGAAGTTGTTTTAGAACTTTAGAAGTTGTTTTAGAAGTACAATATAGAAAACCTTTGAGGTTACTCCAAGGTGATAGATGCCATCAATGCACCCTTTTATAACAATTTAAAGGACCATCTCCTTCCATATGCTCCTGTGTGCCAACTATGGTCATCAGGTAGCCATTTGTGGGCTATTCCACCGCAGAGGGTAGTCCGTCTGGCATTGACCAGAGCCGGGGCCTTTTCCATCGTGGCCCCAGCTCTGTGGAACGGGCTCCTTGAAGAGGTGAGAGGGGAGCCCTCCTTGGAGATCTTCTAGAGGCGTTGCTAGGCCTGCCCAGGCTTTCGAGGGGGTTTGAACAGTAGGCATCTTTTGAGGCAGGGGGAGGTTTGGGGTATGCGATTTTATTTCTAGTTTTGACAGAAAATGTTTTTAGCCGCTATCATCAGCCGCCTTGAACCACAAGGAAAGGCGTTATAAATATCTTAATAACATTAAATAAAGAAATAAAAATGGAAATTGCATTTATTATATTAGGATAAAATAAACAAATAAGTATAGTATTCTGATTAAATATGGGGGGAAGAAAGAATTGCAATTTTAAAATGGGGTGTAGGGAATTTTTGTAACGGATATTTTATATCTTATATCTGACTCAATAATTCGATTTAATAATAATTTGGTTGGTTGTTTTAGAAGTACAATATAGAAAACCTCTGATGTATTATAAGATGGATATTAGAACTATTGAGAATGATTGTGATTTCACTGATATATAAAGTTGTGTTACTATGTATTGCATAGAAGATAATGGTTTGCTAGCTTTTGTTTATTGTTTAAACTACTAGATGATTTAATGACTGTTTCAGATTTATCATTATTATGAGCCTTCGACTAAGCATAAAATATTTGCAGTTACATTGCCTTACCCAAACTGGCCGTATAAAACAATACATTTTGGTTAAAACACTACACAAAATATTACTGTCTTTAAAACGGTTAAAAACTGGTCAACAATATAAAATTTATGGCAACAAAAAGGGATATACATTTTTTTCATCTAGACGTCTTACATATTCTAGAATAGATGTGTTATGGCTCTCTAAAGGGTTGATAAATGTCTCAGAGAATCCAGAGATTTTACCCAGGGTATTGTCAGACCATAATGCTGTATCAATAAGAGTTAAAATAGGAGATAGGAGAAACAAGCCTTGGGTATTAAATGAATTTTTATTAAAAAATAAAAAGATAGTGGATAAATTAAAGGTAGATATACAGAATTATTTTGTTGAAAACACAGATAAGGGTACTCAGGAAGATGTAGTATGGGATGCCGGTAAAGCAGTAATTAGAGCAGGGATGGGGAACCTCAGGCCCGGGGGCCGTATGCGGCCCCCGAGGACATTTTTATATAGATGCCCATTAAAAAAAATACAATAAAGAACTTATCTCAGTTGTAAACTGAGAACAGTTCAGCTGAGGAATGCTTCTGCCCCATCCGGCAAGCCAGAACAAGCCCTGTGATAATTCGTAACCCCTCTTTTTTCCCTCCTCAGGTTGAAACTGAAGTTCCGGAGGGGCAGCCTCCCCGCCATGGTTCCCCTGGAGTTTGTCGGCTGCATCGGAGGCTGCGATGAAATGCTGAGGGAGATCCTGGACCTGAGATACCTCCAGGGCCCGCCCAGACCTCTGGAACCGACCAACCGACCAGCCGACCCTTTGCAAACTGGCCGCTCCCTCAACTGCGTGACCAACCGCCAAGACCACCACGTCCGGCCGCCAGCAAATGTGCCGCCGGGCCCTCCAGCTCCTCCAGCCAGGGCGGCACAAAACCCGGTCCACCCGCCAGACGCCGCTGGCGAGAACGCCGTTGTGTGCAACTGTGGGGAACCGGCCATGCTGCTGACAGTCCGGAAGGAAGGACCCAACCAGGGCAGGCGCTTCTACAAATGCAGCGCTGGCGGCTGCGGCTTCTTCCTGTGGTCTGACCAAGAGGCGGACGGCGGGAGCAGCCGAACGCCTGGGGGCAGGGGGGAAAGGGGCGGGGGGCGTTCTTGGAGCGACGGCTCCTACCCCGGAGGCAGCGACCATGGCCAAAGCAGCAGAGGAGGAGGAGGAACTACCTGCCAGTGTGGCCAGCCAGCCATCGTCCGAACAGTGCAGAAGGAGGGGCCAAACAAAGGCCGCCAGTTCCACACCTGCGCCAAGCCCCGGGAGCAGCAGTGCGGCTTTTTCCAGTGGGCTGACGAAAACGCGCCGCCAGGTGAGGGAAGGGTTTGGCCTAGGATGGCAGGGGGATTCCATCCCCACCAAAGATACATTTCTGCATTGGCCAGCACAGCTGAATCCAGTATATCTGTCAGATTTCCACCTTTTTAAATTGAAGAAGAAGAAGAGTTGGTTTTTATATGCTGACTTACTCTACCACTTAAGAGAAAGGCAGAATTAAAACTGCTTACAATCAGCTTCCCTTCCCCACAACAGACACCCTGTGAAGTAGGTGGGGCTGAGAGAGCTATAACAGAGCTGTGACTAGCCCAAGGTCACCCAGCTGGCTTCGTGTGGAGGAGTGGGGAAACCAACCCGGTTCGCCGCTCATGTGGAGTGGGGAATTGAACCTGGTTCTCCAAATCAGAGTCCGCCGCTCCAAACCACTGCTCTTAACCACTACACCACGCTGTGTAATGGTTTCTAGTTCACACGTTTCTAGTTCACAGTAGGGGAACAACACTGAAAGATGAAAGAAACCGAGGGAGTCAACAGGAGGGTCTCTCAGTAGCCATTTGCCTCTCAGAAGTCTCAAATATTCTTCCTCTACATGCCATGCATCAGGCTTGCCTACCTCTGTTCCTCTCTTGTCTTGAAAAAAGCCACCTTTTCTGGTGCCCACCAAGCAGTTTCAGGAAGTGGGTGGGGCTGGGTAGGGCTTTTGCCCAGCCATGCTTGAAGACAGCTGGGTGACCTTGGGCTAGTCACAGTTCTAGAGCTCTCTCAGCCTCTCCTGCCTCCTGTCTGTTGTGGGGAGGGGGAAGGGAAGGAGATTGTAAGCTGGTTTGATTCTTCTTAGAAGGTAGAGAAAATCAGTATATAAAAACCAACCCTTCTACTTCTGATTGTGCCAATTTTTTTTTTTAAATGTTGCTTTGGCAACAGCTGCAACCACAGCACAAGGATCTGAACTGTGTTACTGAAGTTAAACCATGCCTATCATTTTGTGGCTGTTCACCCCCCCCCCCAACACACTCCTAGTTTCTCTCTTCAGACTTTACACCATTCTTACGTTTTGGACTCTCTTTAATATTACTTTTGGCTGCTTTGGTGGGCAGGGCAGAAGGGGGAAGATGACGAAATAGCAGACAAAACTCTCACTTCACTGGGCTCAAGGTTATATCTCCTAGGGCAGAAAAGGTGGCCAAAAACAAACAAACCCATAGCTTTCTTTAGTTTCTGGAGCAATAATTCAGTTACTAAAATCTGCAGCTGGCACAGAGCTCAAAAGAAATTCCCGAGTGACAGCATTTTAAAACATCTGAGGGGTGGGGGGAAATCTGATTGAAATTTTTTTTAATGCCTGGAGCACTTTCAATACTTAAAGCACTAAATAAATGTTTAATCATAGAATCACTAAGTTGGAAGGGTCACCAGGGTCATCTAGTCCAACCCTCTGCACAATGCAGGAAATTCACAACTACCTCCCCTCCCCACACCCCCAGTGACCCCCTACTCCATGCCCAGAAGATGGCAAAAAAACCCGTCCAGGATCCCTGACCAATCTGACCTGGAGGAAAATTGCTTCCTGACCCCAAAGTGACAATCGGCATTTCCCTGGGCATGAAAGAAAGGGCCATGAGAGCCCTTCCTGCCCTCCCTCTCATGTTCTGCCTAAGTTCACAGAATGAGCCTTGCTGTCAGAGGCCGTCTAGCCTCTGTTTAAAAACCTCCAAAGGAGGAGAGACCACCTCCTCCTGAGGAAGCCTGTTCCACTGAGGAACCGCTCTGTCAGGAAGTTTATCCTAATGTTTAGCCGGAAACTTTTAATTGCAGCCCGTTGGTTCTGGTCCAACCTTCTGGGGCAACAGAAAACAACTCATTTTCATTATTATTTTCTGTTTCTCTTGCTACCCCAAGTTGCGCTTTGACTTTTATCATCGTGTGCTCATAATTATTTGTCGGTCACGTCAACAGCTACCTAGTCCTTTTTAACTGGAGATGACGGGGGTAGGACCTGGGACCTTCTGCATGCCAAGCAGATGCTCTGCCACTGAGCCACGGCCCCACAAGAGAGCAATAAAACCAGCACTTTTCTGGGCCATTTAAGATTCAAGTGATTCTCTGGGAGCCAAGTTCTGGCTTTGTGTGACAACTGAATAGAGCCGTACAGTAGAAAGGCGATAGGGCTTTTACTTGGGTATGACCATGCCTGCTGACCCGGTTTCTCTCTTCCCACCCCGCAGCAGCAGCTTTTCCTTCAAGCCATGTCATGGGCACTGGGACCAATCCCAAGAGGCCAAGCAGCGACTCTTCCGTACGGCCCCCCACGGCGAAGCGGCCACGGACTTGCGGAATCTGCCACCAAGCCGGCCACACGCGGAAGACGTGTCCACAGAACCGCTGAAGTCCCGTCAGCCCTCCAGGACACGATTCAAAGACGGTCCAGGCAGACACAGCGAGAAAGAGGATCCGTGCCGTACAAGACGACGGCACATGGCTGGAATGTTTGCAGATATGTGAAACTCTTTGAGAATGCAGGCGAAAGGTCAGATACGCCTTTTAAAAGCCAGCTGCACCAATAAAACGCTGTTTGTTTCCCCTAGTGGATTTGAAAGCAGGACTGGATTTGGGATGTTAGGAAGCCCTTCCTCTGCCTCCCTCCCTGGTACGGCTTACCATTCTCCTGTTTTTCATTTTAACTGTATGCTTTTGTGCCCCCCAAAGCATAAAGGGCAAAGCAGCTCCATTTCTTTCTTGTACGGGGGGGGGGGGGGGCACAAACGTGATTTGTTAAGAAGCTGCAGACATTTCCTCCCAAAACAGAATTCTAATGCTCTCAAAGATAACATGAAACTCTTGCACTGCATACTTGAAAATATATGGGGGGACGATGATGACAGTTTTATGTTGTGCATATATACCTCCAAGGAAAGTAGAGGCTGAAACCCCAGAAGGAAAGACCACGGTTTATAGTTCTTTGCTGGGGGACACATGCGGGTGTGACCTGTAAATCTTTGCCTCGATTTATCGATGCCCCCTCTGTAAGTTATTTCTATAATGGCCGCACGAGCTGTAAGAATGATGTTGCCTTGGAAAACTCCATTTTAAAACTCTTGAAATTAAAAAAAAAAAAGCTTTCTTGAAAATGCCAGGTACAGAATTCAGCAGTCCCTTTTATCAAACAGGGGTAATTAATCATCTTCTTGCTGGATACAGACTCCTTTCACTCCGACCAACTGGCCTCAGCTGTTTTATCCGAGGAGTAAACGCATTGTTTGCAGTGCGTGTCATTTCCCCCAAACCATGCTTTAGCAAATGCCCTTCTGCTTCACCAGAGGAAGCTGCTACCTGTTAAGAACCGGTTCGCCCTTTTTATTAAACTAATTTTCGCCCAAAGCTTTTGAGTACGTGTGATACTTCGATGCACCCTTTGTCGTGGCGACAGTAGCTGGAACTCTGCGAATTCTATCCTGAAGCTTGGCTTCTGCCTTCGTAGATCTCTATTTTAGGAACGGAAGAATTTGAAACACCCTTCCGAGTATGTCATGGTTTCTGAACTTTTACCACAAGCCTGCCTGCTTGTTTTTAAAGTTATCCTTTGTGGCTCTGAGCCCTGTTATCACCACCTCCATTCTTTCTCTTTCTGAGCAGCAAAGAGTTCCTTTTCCCCCCCGTTCCTCTTCTTACTAATCAATAGAGCTCCCCCGCCTCTCTTCCTGTGCTGTTTTTCACTGGTAGAAACCTAGGTATGTTGCAATAGTAGCAGGAAGCTCATAATATCACAGTTCTGGGAAGGAGAGCAAGCGCGGTGTAGTGGTTAAGAGCGGTGGTTTGGTGGGTGGCCTCTAGTCTGGAGAAGTAGGTTTGAATTCTCCACTCTTCCACATGAGCGGCAGACGCTAATCTGATCAACCAGGTTAGATTCCCCACTCCTCCACATGAAGCCAGCTGGGTGACCTTGGGCAAGTCACAGTTCTCTGAACTCTCAGCCCCACCTACCTCACAAAGGTGTCTGTAGTGGGGAGGGGAAGGGAAAGCGGTTGTAGGCCGGTTTGATTTTCCTTAAGTGGTAGTGAAAGTCGGCATATAAAAACCAATTCCTCTTCTTGTTTGTGACAAGACACGTATCCACATTTTTCTACACCCTTCCAGCACTTGAGAATTGCATTAAGACGGGGGTCCCCAACATGGTTCCCGCCACTTGTTTTTAGAAAGTAGATGGGGCTTTTCTCCAGCAAAACACCTGTCTGGCTGTGCAGATTTTTAAAAAAAAGTTTTGACAGCAGCTGCCACCACAGCCCAAGGAGCTTTTTTTGTATGATTGAAGGTAAGCTGTGGCAGCTATTTTGTGGCTGGCTCCACCTCCTGTGGCAGCCATTTCGCAGCTGTGCCCACCACACTGCCACAATTCCAAAGGTGCCCGCGGGCTCAAAGAGGCTGGGGACCACAATATTAAGATGTGAATTATTTCCCATCTGCTATAGATTCACGTTCACGTTCCATTACAAAGCCTAATTTCTCCCATAGGTAGGGTCTTGCCAATAAAATGCATTTTTTTAAAAAACCTCCAGCACTTGAAATGTATAGTATATCGTGAACCTCAATCGGCCATCTAGAAACAATTTCTTCATACACTAGCTTGTAAGACACAAAATACAGAACTGAAGGCTTCTCTTCCTGAATATTTCACCCCGAACACCCTTACAAAGGACGAGACTTAGGCCATAATTACGTGAAGGTCCCAAGATTTTTTTACTTCAATAAGCACAAAACTTGTTTTACAAAGAACTGGATGACAGCACTTAGAACACAAATTCGGCAATGGGGGGAGAGAAAGAAAGACGCTTCATTGTCCCATAATTGGAATTTGTATTATCTTTTTTTTTTTGCCCTATTAACCACTTCCTGTTTGATCTATTATTAAGTTTGCCAAAAAAAATTGCACATCAAGGTAAATTTGCCCCATCGTTGTATAGCTATTTCCTCAGACAAGGTTTTAACATTTTTAGACTACTTTTTTCAAAAGGTCTTTTATAAGATAGTGGTAAAAGGTGACTCTAGTCTAGCCAGAGTTTCACAGGAAAATTACAGCAGGGACAACTTCCCCACAAAGTGAGCTGTGCTTGCGTTTCGACTACCTCGAACGCCGGTGGCATCGGAAGCTTAAGCAAGACTTCCAGGGAAGTGGCGGGGAGGGAGAGAGACAACAATATTCTGCATCTTCTCTTTCCTGTGGTTCTCCTTTTATGCCAATGCAAAGTAGGCTTAGTAATATCTCTGGCTGGGGGGAAAAATCTGAAATTTGTATATCAAGAGAAAGGGACTTTGGGACACCTTTCATAGTTTCATCCAAGGTAGAATATAAACTGCAGTCTTGTATTGCGTCCAGTTGCATCAATACAAAATAGTCTTTATTGGTCGAGAGGGAGTCTGTTTATGTGCCAATGAGCCTAACACTAAAAGAGGCACAGGGAGGAAAATCATATAAGGCAGATAACTCAATTTTGTCTACAATGAAAAGCACTTTAAAGGAAGCTTTAAATAGCACTACAGACCTTGATGAACAATCACGTACGGCCAAGACAGCCAGCCCTTTCTCATTCCTCCCAAAAAATCGATCAAGAACTAGTCTATAACCCCCACCCCACCCTTTGGCACTTATCCTGACCGCTAGTAAAGTATGATTGACAGACGACACAAATCAAGGTCCCAATTTCATTCCTACAAGATGGGCTTCTGCTCTGATCTGAGGCCAGCCCACCACAAGCAAAACAGATTCGTAATGCCCCTCCAAGCTCCTGATTTCTTGCCACGCACTACTAAAATATGTTGCTAACTATAATGGCACAAGGGATAGTTTCTTAATTCTGCAGAGATTCATTTTCTCCATCTCCGGGGCAATCCCCAAGGTGTGGTGGCTTTGTGCTGACCTCCCGGATTCGGAGGATTGTCTGAATCCACACGTATTCAGTAAAAAAACCTTAAGTATCCAGTCCAGGTAGGATTTCTGGGTTGTATGGTAAAGACGGCCTGCTGCCGTAGTTCCCCCACTGACCCAAACTGAATAAAATCAGGGCCAGATAGAATCGATCAACAGCGGCAAGAAATGACTCAGCGAGGAGAGAAGACACGCTTATACTTTGGGTTGTACTTTGGGTCGTTTTCCTCCAACAGCCTACGCATTTATTTCTTCAACAGTCCGTATGTTTTCTTTTCTTTGTTACGTGCAAAGAACCACCCCAGCGGAAAGAGGATCTTTCCCAGCTGTCCAGCCCCCAAAGTGGATAACAAGTGCAGGCGTCTCCCTCCGAGACGTTTATAAACCGAGCCCATTCCAAAGATCGGGTTCCGCTAAAGCCGCGTACAACGTGTAGCCGACCTCGTCGATTTCCTCCACATTCAGGTGCCCCAGAAGGTTGATGCGGCGGTCAAAATAGCACAAGAGAGAACCCTCCTCCAGGTATCGAAGCAGTTCTTCGAGCACCTGCTGGAACCGATCGGCCAGGGCTGCCTCTGACCAATCGGATTTCGTTTCGCTCAGGTGGAGGAGGACGTGAATGAAATGGCTGCTGGTCAGCTTGTGCCAGGAAGGGTGGATTTCACAGACAGCCTTCAAGAGGTGAAGACAACATTGCCGGATGCCGGAATCTCTGGCATCCAGCTCTTTCAGGCTGGAGACCTCCGCGGTGTAGAAGCTCTGCCGCCAGAGGTTCTCAACCGGTTCCTCGAAGGAGGCGGCCAGAAGGGTTCTATCTCCGGCTTTTATCATCGGGCAGAGGGCTATGTCCAGGTGGATCTGCTCGTGCCTGACTTCAAGTTTGAGCTCCTTGGGAGCCATGACGGGCCGGACCACGCATTCCAGCATGCTCCCGACGGCCAGCCAGTTGACAGAGGTCTCCAACACCTTCCAGAGACTTTTGCTGATGGCGTTGGAGGAGAGATACCCACCCACGATGAATCTATCCCAGGGGCTGTTCCCTCGTGGGAAATACTCCAGGCCGGTCCGCTTGATCATCCAGAAGCGGGGGTCGTTCACCACCGTCTGCTCCCCCGGGATCGGGGCCCAAAGATCGGGTTCGAGGATCAAGGGAAGCATGAAGTCGACCTCCAGGATTCCTCCGCCGACGAGTCCATCGCAGAGGTAACCGCTAAGGAACGCATTGCCGAAGGGCAGTTCGGAGTACTTGTTTTTTAGGAAGTTCTGCAGCTCGGCACAGATGTCCTCCGACAGGTGTTTCCCCAGGATCTTTTTGGCCTCGGTCTTGGAGACATGATTGCGGTAGTACACAAGGAGCTTCTCCTGAAGCGTGAGGCACAGGTGGGTCTTTGGTTCCACTGGAAGCATCTCTGAGAGTGGGATGACATCCACAGGCTCTGTGAAGGAGAAAGCAAAATTAACAAGGAAATCCGCAATTTGCGTCGGCGTAAGAATGCAAGAAGGACACTCTGTGCTCCGTCAGAACTAAGGTCCATCTAGTCATGTGAAGTTTCTTTGCGCCGAGTCAGGCTGTCAGCTCTGACCGGCAGCGGCTTTCCACGCTCTTGAGGAAGATGCCAAGGACGGAATCGTGTCCTTGCGAGAGGAGATTCTACCGCTGAACCGCAGCCCCACACCATGATTCTAACAGCAGGCAGCCAAATACCCTACAAGGCCCTGAAGACCTCGCCCTGAAGACCTTGCCCCTGGTTTCATGAGGCAGACTGCCTCTGAACATGGAGGAAGCTATGGGAATGCGGAAGGGCACTCATGAACATACATGATGTTGCCTTATACTGAATCAGGCCCTTGGTCCATCAAGGTCAGTATTGCCTACTCAGCCCAACAGCAGCTCTCCAGGGTCTCAGGCAGAGGTCTTTCACATCACCTACCACCTAGTCCTTTCACCTGGAGATGCCGGGGATTGAACCTGGGACCTTCTGCATGCTAAGTAGAGGCTCTACCACTGAGCTACGGCCCCACCATTCCTAATGGAATGGGTCATGCTCAGAACCAGTATCAAAGCAAGAAAATAAATATTACTTCGCTATTTATACCCCACTTTTCTCCACAACCTGGCTTACAACATTGTTCTTTCCCCCTCCTCCTCCATTTTAGCCTCACAACGACCACCCTTGCGAGGCAGGTTAGGCTGAGAGTGATTGACCCAAGGCCAGTCAGCAAGCTTCCATGGTAGAGCGGGGAATCAAACCCAGGTCTTCTAGTTCCTCATCAGATGCTCGAACCACTACACCCTGGAGCAGTGGCAATCTTGTCCAGCCTCACCTTCGGCAGGCCCCCTCGCAACCGGCACGAGCAGCGGCTCCTCGGACTTGTCCTGTTTTAATGCAAGCTGAGGTTTCGGCACCGTCTGGATCAAACTGAGTTCCTGCCAGCTCTCCTCGAGGGACTTCTGCTTGGCCTTCACGTCGTCATCATCATCTGGCGGGCTGGTGGCTCGGTCGATGAGCTGTGGGAACAAGAAACCCCCCTAAGTTAGCACTGCTCCCGAGCCCAGAATAGAAATCTATACCTGGGCTACGATCCAGAGAGATTAACAACGAGTGTGATGCGTCCGGGGCTTTCCGCCCAGTTCTTTCAGCAGTTCACCATCAACTTTTAGCACACAGGATAAAAATAAATGTAGAATTCCCAAATGGGCATTGGCTCCCAAGGAAACCAACAAAACAAGCCAGCTGTGGTCATACAAGGTCGGTGGGTAACCTTATTGTGTCCACTGGCTTGTAGCGCTGTTGCCCATATAGAACTGGCTGTTTAGCTTGGAAAGAAGGCGGTTAAGGGAAGATAAAAGGAAGTACTTCTTCACACAAGACATAGTTAAATTGTGGAACTCCCTGCCCCAAGATGGGGTGACGGCTGCCAACTTGAAAGGCTTGAAGAGGGGAGTTGACGTGTTCATGGAGGAGAGGGCTATCCATGGCTACTTATCAAAATGGATACCTATAGGTATGTCAAGATGCATACCTATTCTCTCCAGTACCAGAGGAGCATGCCTATTATGATAGGTGCTGTGGAACGCAGGCAGGATAAATGCTGCTGCAGTCGTCTTGCTTGTGGGTTTCCTGGAGGCACCTGGTTGGCCACTGTGTGAACAGACTGCTGGGCTTGATGGACCTTGGTCTGATCCAGCAGGGCCTTTCTAATGTTCTTATGAGCCTGCAGGCACCTTTGGAAATGACACAGTGTGGTGGGTGCAGCCACAAAATGCTCGTAATAGGAGGTGGAGCCAGCCTTAAAATGGCTGCCGCGGCTTACCTTCACTTACACAACAGAAGATCCTTGTGCTGTGGTGGCAGCTGCTGCCAAAGCAACGTTGTTAAAAATCTGCATGGCCAAACAAAAGCCTTACTGGGCAAAACCTCCACCTGGCCCCCTTCCATTTTCTAAAAACACTTAGCAGGCACCAGGAAAGGTCTTGGCAGGCACCACGCTGGGGACCCCTGGCTTATAGTCTACTGGCTTGTAGCACCTTTAGACTTTACCCAGGCCAGGCCATCGTTCTGTCAAGGTCAGTCTTGTCTGCTCTGACTGGCAGCGGCTCTCCAGGATCTCAGGCAGAGAGAGATTTCTCTGCATATCTGCCTTTAACAGGATTCCTCTACCAACAAACTGTCGCCCCTCTTCTAGATTGCTCCAGAAAGTCCACACAAGGAGACTGGAAATATGACTTTCTGCAGCAGATTTTTCTTCTACATTGCAGGCCTACATGATTTTCCATCTTCCAAAATAAATGCCATATCCGTGCCAGGCACAGCAACCCGCAGCACGGCCAAGGAACAACCCTGCCCCTCCGGCCCAATTTCTGCAGTCCCAGACAGCCGCAAACAGAAGAAGAAGAAGAAGAAGAGCTGGTTTTTATATGCCGACTTTCTCTACCACTTAAGGAAGAATCAAACCGGCTTACAATCACCTTCCCCTCCCCACAACAGACACCCTGTGAGGTAGGTGGGGCTGAGAGAGTGTGACTAGTCCAAGGTCACCCAGCTGGCTTCATGTGTAGGAGTGGGAAAACAAATCCAGTTCACCAGATTAGCGTCCGCCGCTCATGTGGAGGAGGGGGGAATCAAACCTGGTTCTCCAGATCAAACTCCACCGCTCTTAACAACTACACGGCGCTGGCTTCGCGATCTCACAAATCCCTATGGGAACAAACAATGCAGACCTATTCTACGGTTTGCAATTAAGAGATCCCCCCCAGTAAAAGGACGGCTACCCAACGGGAAGGATCCCCTCTGAAATGTAACCAGTGCACGTTCAAGCGCGGCGCTACCTGCAGCCCTCCCCCTGGGAGAAGCAAGAAGAGTCTCACCCGCTTCACAGCGAGCGTCGCCAGCGCCAACACGGCGGCTCCACTGACGCCCAAGACAACCCTCGCGTTGGCCAGAAGGAAATCCACCACGCTGGCCAGCCCAGTGCCATCACTTCTCTTCCCCTGCTTGGGGGGAAAGGCCTCCATGGTCAACCTTAAAAAAAAAAAAAAAGTAAGAATCAGCCGATGCCCAAAGGAAGCAGTTAAGAAATCAATCTGGAGAGGAGGAGAATCAAACCGGCTTACAATCGCCTTCCCTTCCTCTCCCCACAACAGGCACCCTGTGAGGTAGGTGGGGCTGAGAGAGTTCGGAGAGAGCTGTGAATAGCCCAAGGTCACCCAGCAGGCTTAATCTGGAGGAGTGGGGAAACCTCTGATAAAAGACAGGAAAAAATGTGCAAAGTGCCAGTGGTTACACGGCGTTTATCGAATAACTTGTAGCTATTCCAAAGTTTTACAAAATAGTAATAACAACAAAGGTTCAAATAAATTGCAAAACATGTATTACAGTATACAAATAATGAGCGAACGCAAAAAGCAAAAGTGTTGATAATATAACACAAAACCACAATAGTAGCCGTCTACACTACACGCGTCAATTGAATTGATGGCTTCATTGTCTCATATTACTTATGTGTCGTAAAGGATAATTACTCCATTTCTGATGATAGCTACAGTTACAGTCCGAAGAAGGATATCGAAATGGGATACGAGCCGGCAAGCCTGTCGCTGTTGTGGGTTTGTGTTATACGATCAACACTTTTGTATGCCGTAATACATGTTTTGCAACCTTTGTTGTTAATACTATTTTGTAAAACTTTGGAGTGGGGAAACCAGCCCGGTTCACCAGATTAGAGTCCAGCGCTCTTAACCATCACACCACACTGGCTGGTAGTCCGAAGGGCCATATTTGGGTCACTTGTGTTTGAAAAGCCAAAGGTGGTCAGCTGATCTCACACGCGAGTTTCCAGAGCATTTTCCGTGCACCGGGGAAAGGCAGTTCCATATGGGGAAACGTGCCTTTCCCCTTCCTGTGTTCCTCGCCCACCAGAGTTGGCATTCGTGAGTCACAACTCCCAATCCTACTTGGCAGCCGCGTCGTTATGGGAACAGAGAAAGCACTAATCCAGCCCGACACGAGGACTCGGTGTGGGTTTCCTGAGCAACTTTTACAGTGCCACCTTAAGCATGTTTATTCAGATGTCATTCTCACAGAGTTCAGTAAGCCCGGTCTTGGCCAGGGAGGCTGGGCTATACGTTGAAATAATAAAATAAAGCCCCACGTGGGGACCAGGATATCTAAGGGACCATCTTCTTGCACACGTTTCTGCCCGGGTATCAAGATCACAGGGAAAGGACCTCCTGACTGCCCCATCAATCAAAGAAGCTTGCCTGGTGGGCACAGGAGACAGGGCCTTTTTGGTGGCAGCCCCACGATCATCGAAAAACCTCCTAGGGGAGGTGTGCCCGGGCCCTTCACTTTCGATCTCCAGGAGGCAGCTGAAGACAGCTTTATTTGGGACCGCATTTGACTCATTTAGCTTTTTATTTATTGGCAGTCCTAATCAGAGATTTTAAATGGTGGTCTTTTAATGTTTTTTTTTATTACTACTTTTTTATTTACATTGTTAAGCTGCCTTGAGGTGGAAAGGCAGCTAACAAATGTTTAAAATAAAGAAAGAAAATAAATTAAGTATTCTCCAAGGCCCCAGTTTTCCTATTCCACTAGACACACTGCAACACACCCTAAATCTTTTTTTTAAAGTTTTTATTGTTTTCTCATTTTATACATCATAAATCAGTTTCCATTAATACTTTAGAAATTTTTATAGATTTTATTTTATATTGTTAATCTAAAAAAATAAAAAAAGAATAATTGACTTCCCCTTCACTCTCTTCTGTCCAAAATTAAATTGTATATACTTTTGCTAACAGTATAATCCCCCTCTACTCAGTTACTTTATAAGTATCTTATTTTATCTAGTTAATATAGATATAATAACACACCCTAAATCTGTCCTGGCCAGCCCAAGCAAACCTGCAGAGGAATCGGTTTCCCAGTTAATATTTTGAAGCCTAACAACATATGTAAGCCAATCTGTTCTTCCCCTTCTATTCTAGGGATCATGATTCAAAAGAGCAGTTTAGAATAGGTACACAATATCCTGGAATTCGAACCCAGAATCCATTTTCACAGCTGCTGTTCGATGCTGTAGTAGAAGGCTCTCTGAATGAGCAGACAGCGTTTCTTTCACAGAAACTCAACCCATTGTGCATGCGCGCGCACACACCCCCACACAAGCCTTAGCCACAGTGTGGTTGTCTGCAAATCCACAACACAGTAGACACACCACTAGGAAAATGCAGTGTTTGCAGCGCATTTCCAAGCTGCCTCCCCCATGCACAACCAGGGTGGTGTGGTTAGAGGGTTAAACAAGGATCTGGGAGAGCCAGGTTCGAATTTCCACTTGGCCAGAGACGCTTGCCGGGTGACCTTGGACCAGTCACACACACTGAGCCTAGCCTACCTCACAGGGAGGTTGTGAAGATAAAACGGAGGAGAGGAGAAGATGTAAACGGGTTTAGGTCCTCTTTGGAGAGAAAGGTGGGGTGTAAACGAAGTAAGGAAATAAACCCTCTGTAAGCCCCCACACCTCTTTAACTGGGGGTGCACAGAAGAAGGTTGGTTTATATATGCCGACTTTCTCTACCACTTAAGGAAGAATCAAACCGGCTTACAATCACCTTCCCTTCCCCTCCCCACAACACACCCTGTGAGGT
Organism: Euleptes europaea; assembly: GCF_029931775.1. Taxonomy (NCBI): domain Eukaryota; kingdom Metazoa; phylum Chordata; class Lepidosauria; order Squamata; family Sphaerodactylidae; genus Euleptes; species Euleptes europaea. The sequence goes on from NC_079332.1 coordinate 15,573,653, forward strand.
AGGTGGGGCTGAGAGAGCTCCAAGAAAACAGACTAGCACAAGGACACTCAGATGGCTTCATGTGTAGGAGTGGGGAAACGAACCCAGTTCACATGAACGCATGAATCTGCCATATACTGAATCAGATCCTCGGTCCATCAAAGTCAGTATTGTCATGCCACTACCGCTGCTAGATTGGTCTACGCCAAGAAATGGAAAACGCCGGAGATACCTGATAAGACCGATTGGATAGATAAAATGATGGAACTAGCTGAAATGGCAAAACTTAAAGCATTAATAAATCAAAAAGAAGACATTGAATTTGTGGTAGAATGGGAGGCATGGACAAGATATTGTATGAATGAATTTAATTGTGATATCAAGGGATATGTTTTGGTCTAATTCAGAGGCTGAGATAATTAAGAGGTGACAAAAGTCAACTAGATATATATGATAAAGACACAGGTGACTTATTATAAAGAATTAGACAATAAATACAAAGAGAGTAACAATGATAATAAATGGACAGAGAGGGGAAGGCAAACATATATACGTTTGTTAAATGACAAGATAGAACTTATTAGATTACACAATATGTTAATGGATATTTGTAACTGAATTTGAATTAACTTGAAAAATAAAAAAAATATTTAAAAAGTCAGTATTGTCTACTTAGACTGGCAGCAGCTCTCCAGGGTGGCAGGAAGAGGTCTTTTCACATCACCTCCTTGCCTGGTCCCTTTAACTGGAGGTGCCGGGGATTGAACCTGGGACCTTCTACAGGCCAAACAGTTGCTCTACCACTGAGCCACAGCCCCTCCTTAAAGAGTAAACATCGCAGGACCAGGCGCTTTAAGGCACCACCTTTTCTAACACACAACGGCGGCCTTTGCACTTCGTTTCTCCCCACAGCCCCCTCCCCAGTCCCTTTGGTTACTTGGGGTGGGGTGGGACCACCGCACATCTCTCCCTCCCGTCCGCCCCTCCATTAGAAGGAAATAAAATGAATGAATGAATACAATCATACACAGATTTACACATTTTGTGGCCATCTCCTGGGCATGGAGCAGGGGTCACTGGAGGTGGGGGGAAGGCAGTTGTGCATGTCCCGCATTGTGCAGGGGGTTGGACTAGATGACCCTGGGGGGTCCCTTCCAACTGTATGATGCATACAAGCACACACATGTCTACATATATGTATGTCTGTATAATTCCCTCCCCCCCCCCATTCGCCCTTGGCTCCTGACCTTTGGAATCGACCCACCCCCGTTCCCCAGCCGCAGGATTCGCACTCACCGCTCCCAGCCCCAGGATCCCGGCCCGGACAGCAACCAGGGCGACCCCGGCGATCTGCGGGCGGAGCGCAGCAGCTGCGACAGCGTCGAACGCCGAGCCCGGCCGGCCGACCAATCAGGAGGCGCGGCCGCCCTCCCGACGTTCCAACTCAGAACGTTGAGTATCCACTGGCGCTTCCGGGGGGGGCCCTCTCTGCGCCTGCGCGCCGGGCTCCTCTCCCGCGCCGCCTTAAAGAGACAGCGCCCGGGTGGACTCTTCCTTCCTTCCTTCCTTCCCCCCGGCTGTTAGTTATACATATCAAAAGGGGTCCCTGCCCCGCGGAGCGCGCAAGAGATCGTGGTCCTCCTTTCCTGCGCGCAGGAAAGAGGGGGGGGGGCGTGCAAAGAATCACAGAGTTGGAAGGGATCCCAAAGGTCATCTAGTCCAACCCCTGGCACAATGCAGGAAATTCACAACTACTTCCCCCCCACACCCCCAGTGACCCCTACTCCATGCCCAGAAGATGTCCAAGATGCCCTCCTTCTCATGAGCTGCCTAAGGTCATAGAATCAGCACTCCAAGGAGAAATTTGCGAGGGTTGCCAACCTCCAGGTGGTACCAAAAACAACTCAGAGAATGCAATCACAATTTAGTGCAAATGAAACAACGTGCAAAAGTGAAACAAAACAACAGACATCACTATATGTACAAGGAGAAAGAAATATATACGTAGCTCCCAAGGAGTCTTCAATAACGCCTTCTTAAACGTAATTAAGAGTCCAAAACAACTTCATACGTAGACATTCATGGAGAAGACGGTAGAATTGATCAAAAACGGATTGAAACGCAGTCCGGATTAAGTTAACGTTTTCACCGCCGCGTTGGCGGCTTCATCAGCACACTGTTCAATTATCGGGAGACCAAGCTCCTACATAAATATAATAAATACTATAAATACTCTTAAAGCATAATTGCTGTTGTCAAGCGCCTGGAACTGTCTTGAATATTGTTGAGATCTTGAGAATTTTGCATTAAGGTATGTCAGGCAGACCTAACAGAAATGGTTTTTAATTGTATTATGTATGTCATTAATTAACAACAGCAACTATGCCGACAGATCACCTTTTAGGTAAAATCTGCCGGCTGCTGTTGACGACGAACAAATAAAATCATGTCAAATTAAATGGAATTTAAACGGAATGGAATTTAAATGGAAAATTAAACGGAAAACCTTAATGAGATTATAACAGCGGACGAATGGGAACAGCTGTCGCGAGAATTTTTTTGTATTGAACATTAGTTCATCTTAAATATATTAGTTTATATTAAATGAGTTTGGGTTAAAAATAACCACATATCTTAATATTATAACCTATAGCCACACGAAGACCTGACTTTTTAGCTGCCCCCAGTTCCAATTAGAGCCTCTGATCTTAAAGGAAATTGCAGGCTAGGAGCTAGTTTGCCCAAAAGAAAACACACCAGGATGCTTGTAATTGTTTGAGGAGGGAACAGACATTTGGTCCGGCAGCAATCTGTCTGCTAGATTGGGGGAAGGTGTTAAAATACACAAGACTTCACAGGCAAACATTTGTCAGAAACTCTGGGAACAGAAAGCTTCAAAACAAAAACGTGGCAAGGCCATCTCTGGGAAAACCTGAAAGGAGGGCTGTTGTAAAAATCTTTCTCCCACGGAGAAAGAGCCTCCCAATATCCTGGTATTTTGTCATTTTAGGGCAGTGGTTCCCAACCTTTTTTTGACCAGGGACCACTAGGACT